>NC_051417.1:7604512-7604970 GCF_015228065.2 Penaeus monodon
TGTTGTTCCCACGGTAAATATCTGAGCTAATCCACATACCAAAATCGAAATTGGGATAGTGAATGCCTGTCGATATCTACTAACTAAATATAGCAAAAATACTGGGTGGCATTAATAACAAAAGGCACAATATAAACTCGACGAGCGGCGAGGGAGGGTTTACCTAAGCTTCAGCTGGGACATGACGTCACTTGCGAGGTGCGTCAGTCAGGCCTATCTTACCGGCCAGATGCGGTAGGGATTTTTCCATTCCAGGCGGCGTAGGGGTAAAATGACAAAAAAGAGGCCTATTCTAACTACCCCATCTCCTAGTGATAACCTCACGCCCTCCTCATCGATTATATGATAGTATTGCCACTTCTGTTAAAAGTCGAAATGAGTAATATCTCGTCAATGCGAGTCCCTCTGAGGTGGGGAACCTGGTTTTATCAGACGGCGTCACCTTACTGAAGGGGCCG
>NC_051417.1:7606191-7607614 GCF_015228065.2 Penaeus monodon
AAGAGAAGAATGTAATTGAAAATGCAGAACCAGCCTGATACGGTGCGGTGTAGCCTCAAGGGGGGGGGGGTCAAATGTATCGCCTAGGAGGAGGGGTCAGACATCGTCAAGACACGAGGGAGGAGGATCGCCACGTAAACTGTGTCATCAACTTGTGGCTTCCCCTTAGTGGTAGGAACAGTGCGTATTTGGGCGCATCCGGGACTTTCTCGAACCGACAACGATAGTGATTCGGTAAACAGATGTCATGAGCGTTGCAGTTTTATGATTATATATGCGCTAGTAATTTAGCCAGTGGTGTTTATGCCATGCCTTATTATATATTAAGGGAAAAAGCATGAGGAGTTTTTTATTTTCCTTTCGCATTATAGGGAACTGATATATAAATTCGACCCGTGACGTAGTAAGCAGTTCCTCAGGGTCGTTTATGTAAATAAGTCCTTGTGAGATAGCGGCTGGCAAGGGAGGGAGGGGGGTCCGCCAGGTAACGGGCACACTTCCAGGAATTCATATATTTTTTCTCTGGTACTTTCATGGACAGGGAGGGCCTAAGGAACAGCTTATCTGCCTGGAATACAGACCTTGCGGTTATAATTTAAGAGTGTGATTCTAATCCGGTCTCGCTATGAGGGAGTTCGTGCCTTTGATGAAGAAGGAAGCGAGGTGATTGGAATCACGCTAGGTAGGTATTCTCATGACAGGCTTGGTGGTCGTGGTCGGGGATGAAGGAGAAGAGAGGGCTGATAGCCGCTGATCGATGGGCTGCTGACAGGAGACTGGACGCGGCGGATTCTTTGTGTACAGCGGGAAATTATCAAATACGGAAATAATGGATGGAGTTCCTCATTCGTTCAGAAGAAGAATTCTGTCGAAGAGACGAAGACTAAACTCCCTACTTTCGAGGGATTCAAGGAAGAAGGATGCTTGCCTAACACTGGGGAAGCGGCTCAGCATCCTTTACTTCATAAACGTGGGGGTCGCCTGTGATGACACTTGTCGCATCAACCCTGCGGTGGAGAGGCTTCTGGGAGCGCCTCTCCTGATCTAGAGAGCATAGAGGGAGAAAAATACTAAAGATATGCGGACTTCTCTAAAAGAAAAAGTTAACAAGCTACCTTTCTATACAGTCGTCTTTGGATTTGCCTTCTTGTTTGAGTTCTTCATTAAAAAAGACGTAATTTCCTTTCAACATGTGTATAAAAAGACATCGCAGTTAATAGTGATGGATAAGGACGGTAAAAAACATGAGCCGACAGAGAAGGGTTGGTGGTTACAGCGGAATTACAGCAAGATTCGTCTCTAAGCGGAAGCTCGGGGATTTGAGAGATTCGGACCAGCTATCAAGGGCGTGGAATTCATGAGAAGCAGCGCGCCCCGGTGCTCTGGAGGTAAACAAGGGAGCTGAGGTTTCTCCTCCGCCAGT
>NC_051417.1:7607924-7609597 GCF_015228065.2 Penaeus monodon
GCTGTCAGGGTACCGCACTATAGGGGGTAAAAGGGAAAAAAGTTAGTACAGGACAGCTCATGAGTGGATGAAAGTAGTGCCCCTATAAGCAGGCTACTCCTGTACAAAGGGGCACATCATTGAAAGATGCATCTCCTCAGAATGTGTTGACACACTCGTCGATAGTTCGCGGGGCTCAAACTGCACCGAGGTATACATCAGTGCTATGATTAGGCCTTAGGGACATTCACTGTACACTGTTCCCATATCGAGTAATGGAAAGGGGGTGATGGCTAAGGTTCGAAGATTATCTGATACAATCGTTAAAGGTCCAGGATAACAGAATAAAGAAGGTTGAATGCCACAGGCCGAGCCAGGCTCACAACACAGCTAGGGCATATCTTGCATATGAGGACGTGATGGAAGGTGCTGCATAGGCTGCTGACACAGCTGACCTAAAAGATCGGGGTGACCTGTCTGCCTTGAGGAGGGAAAGGAGAAGAATGGATTTGTGAGGGAAAGTGCCTGCAAAATAGACACAAGGAAATAAAACAAAATCGAAGCCCAATAAAAAAGTTGATATATACCAACGCCTAGAAAAATCAGACACCTTTACAAAATAGTTTTGACAAGCCAGCATTTTGCAAATACATTATGGACGTCATCGCCCATACCTGCACGGAAACCTAATGGGACAAGACCTTACTTATATGGAATTTTGATACCTGAACTTCTATATTACGTTCTTAGGGAGAGGCATACAGGACAGGTAGGTGGTTTGGGCTATCATAAGGTCGATTGAAAACCGAAGGAACCTGGGTATTGAGGGATCAATCAGTATGATAGGAGGTCTGTGGAGTTCAGTTGTTCCCTGGTGTGGGACAATTACCAGAGACGCTTTTGACGTGTCATTAGGAGAACTATGATGTTATGGGCGAAGAGTTTACTAGAGTTTAAACTATAGAAGAAGGGTATCGGGTTGATTCGACTGACATAATGTTGGTTAGGAACCGGGAGGAGGGGGGCAGGTTGGCAGGGACGAGAGCTCTGTGATTCTTCAGAAGTCTGGGACGTGAAGACGCGTCAAAATAATTCTGTGGGGTTACAGAGGACACGTTATGAGGGGAAAAATGTTTAACATGTGGAAAAAAGGAGCTCAGAATTCAAGGTTTTCTGCGACCAGCTCCCACCATGCAGCGTTTTTTTATCCAAAATTTCTGCCGTGTTTTGCCGGGTCCTTTTTACCGAGATGGTAGGGTTAGACTCCTGTCGGTTGGTGCTGACGGACTTATACGTGTGCCCGTTTCAATGCGCACTGCAACGCTGGAACTAAGTAAGGACGTACTTATGTGCAACTTTCACTGGTGATGCAACTGGGGTGAGGTGGTCCATGAAGACTTCGTGAAGGTCATGGTGCGAGATCGGGACTGCTGGCTGTAACATGTGTTTCGTCCAGTAGAGATCATCATCACATGTCGAGAGGAAAGGAAATGAAGCCACGGGAAACCTGAAGGATAGTGGTAATACTACTTGTGACAGCTGTAGTCAAGCGAGGCCCAGGGACTGCAACTGACACCCACGTCTAAAAGTAAGGAAACAGCAGATGTTAAAGCAATCCTGAAATCTTCCAAGATGGTCCTACAGGTGAAGCGGATGCGGATAATGATGTCCCATGTCGGATAGAAGAGTCCACT
>NC_051417.1:7610554-7610744 GCF_015228065.2 Penaeus monodon
ACACGTTATGCAATACTTTTGACAACACCATCCCTGCGTCTCGTGCGCTGTGCCTTTCAGACCATACAGTGCCCGGTGGCGACGGTAAGACTAATAGCTTTATGATACCACGAACGTACACTTCGACACTGATTTACACCATTATAGAGAGATTATGTTCAATACGCATACATCATAGACATGATGAGGG
>NC_051417.1:7611034-7613623 GCF_015228065.2 Penaeus monodon
CTGATCGCACTATAAAATTCGTTAGTTGCCAATTACTACAAGGTATAAAATAATTTCAGTCATTTGCATTTCATGAAATGTCAAAAATGACAGCGTCTGTAAAGCGAAAACAATATATTTATGTAACTCATTGCAGTTTATCTTTATTTTCCTGTGTCTAGCCAGATTTAACACTGCGTTCAGATAGGAATAAAACAAGGAATCAAAATGTCATGAATAGGTAATATCTTTTTATTATAAAACATAAATCGATGTCAGTATCAAAATATTATCGTTATTTATATACATATATTTATGTATGTATACTTCTAAAATTAAAGCGATATCTAGAGAGATTTCTGAGTTTCATAGGGACAGTCAGAACCCTGGACTGTCTTCGCGAAACGGGAGACGTTGACGCCGATATTCTTGAAGGCGGCCTCGCAGCGTCTCAGGTACTGGTCTGCAAGTTTCGGCGAGCGGGAGAAGATGAAGGAGAAGTCGGAGTAGTATCCGAAGTTGTATTCGGTGCAGGAGTAGATGCAGGAGAAGTTCTCGTAATCCGTGTCGAGGATGACGTAGGGAGCGATAAAAGCTGGGAAAGATAAATAAGGGGTCGGTAATAACAGGATAGGCTATTTATAATGACATTCCAGTATTTGTTCAGTAGCTCCACAGAACAGAAATCATGTTTAAATACCCACATCCTTCATAGTCGACGGAGAGATGAGGGTCTCCAAGAGGCATGGGAAGAATCTGACCGTTGCGCTTCATGAGGTTACCGTCAGCATTAATGCCTGTAGACTTGGCGATGAATTTGTTTCCATCTGTAAATTAGTAACAGGTAATTACTATCAAAAATAATAGATCCATTAAAAATAGATCCATGAAATCGGGATATATCTTAACATTATAGGTGTCCACATAATGAAAATCCATCTTACCAAAGGAATATTCGTTGCGGACGCACTGCTTGAGGAGTTGGTATGGGTTGTTTGTGAGGGCAATTTCGTACCAAACACCAGCATACTGAAGCAGGAAAGAATAATCACTGTATTTCTAACAGCTAAATGTGTTTGTAGATATCGCATTATTAAATTACATATAATATCCAGTTATATGACTGCGCAACTGATAATTTTTTTTGTAAATTTAACATACCTTAGGATGATTAGGAATCTGTTCATCGAAGAGTGATTTCTCGTCCACCGCAGGACATCTTCCTGGAACGACGAAGTCGGGGATCTTGTCAGCAGCGACGGCTGCTACAACAGCAAGGAAGAACAGAGATGCATGCATGGTGATCACAGTGGATGCAACTTCTGCCGTAACAAGAGCGCCTGCTGCCTTATATAATCCGGCTCCGGTGATGAGGTTCAAGAAATTTCCAGATTGTTAGATTACATTGCGAATTAACGCAAAACAAAGATGATATTGCATTTTATTTATCAGTAACATCTTTCTCTTGTATCAGTATGAAAGTAGTAAAAGTAACATTGATTGTGCAGTAGAAAGAAAGCAAATAATATAAGTCGAAACTGACAACAGAAGTTGGCCATCAAAGCTCCGCCCCTCGAAAACGGGATATAAGAACGGCAGGTACTATTGCAAGGAACACAACTGAGAAGCCATCATGTTCACCACACTCATAGCTGCTGCCCTCGTGGCTCTTGTCACTGCTGACGGCATCCCAGACTTCGTTGTACCTGGAAAATGCGCTAAAGTGGCCAACCAAGACAAGTTCGATCTTCGCAGGGTAAATACTCGTATTCTTTTGTATGTGCTATATATTTTGTTGGTCTTGATATAGTCCTCTTCATAATTTGAAGGAATCTACATGTCCAAGCTCATTTGTTTTCCCCCACAGTACTCCGGCCGCTGGTATCAGACTCAGATCATCGACAACGCTTACCAGCCATACACTCGCTGCATCCACTCCAACTACGACTACTCTGACTCTGACTACGGCTTTAAGGTGACCACAGCTGGATTCAGCCCCAACAACGAGTACCTGAGACTGGAGGGCAAGATCTACCCCACAAAGGACTTCCCAGCTGCTCACATGCTCATTGATTTCCCTACCGGTACGTTTCTGCCGTATCATTTACAACGCATATATTTCCTTGCATTGGGAAAATAGAACTGATAATGTCTACTAAATCATCGACTAATAAGCTTTTCCTTTTGTTTTAGTTTTCGCCGCTCCCTACGAAGTGATCGAGACCGACTACGAGACGTACTCGTGCGTGTATTCCTGCATCGACTGGAACGGCTACAAGTCCGAGTTCGGCTTCGTCTTCTCCCGCACCCCACAGACGTCCGGTCCAGCCAACGACAAGTGCGCCTCCGTCTTCCGCAAGAATGGAGTCGACTTCGCCTTATTCAATGACGTTGCTCATACGGCCGAATGTGTCTATAGAGCTTAGAGTATAATGCATTACAAAGATTATAAATGATATTTTTATATAAGGATATGTGATTATAACATATGCGTGCGTCTGTGTTTCGAATAAAATTTAAATCAAATATAACTCTATAGACCTTCCCTATGGCTTTAGCACACCTGAGGTATAGAGCAGTTTACTGTGAACATCACTGAAGTCATGTTTA
>NC_051417.1:7613646-7613770 GCF_015228065.2 Penaeus monodon
TCAGTATAAAAGACAACTGAAAAAATACATTGACATTTATCATGCAGAAGCTAGAAACATTTTATAAACATTTCTACATACTTAGTCTAATACAAGTATATGTGCTTTAATGCACAACTCTGTC
>NC_051417.1:7614186-7614325 GCF_015228065.2 Penaeus monodon
ACTTTTGAATCAGATAACTGTTCAAGCAATGATTTGTCATTCAAGAAAATTCAGACCGTTTTTTTTTCGTAAACGTTCATTCAAGGACGATTAATATTTTGCATCTGTAGTGTTGCATTCTTTAATGTCCGAAGCCTAG
>NC_051417.1:7614845-7615536 GCF_015228065.2 Penaeus monodon
CATTTTCAATATGTACAAGATGGAAAATAATCCCGATCAACTGCATTTCATAGATAATGTGAAATCTTATCAAATCTAAGTGTCCATAAAGCCTAGTCATTTTACATAAATGTAATAAAGAGCACGTTATCTTCCTTTTCTTTCGCTTAAAGTCATGCATAGTTCATTGAAAATGCTCTTGATTTCATACATGGTAAATAGGTATTTACTACCAATAAGCACAGGAAAAGAAAATACTATAAATGAGTGATATATTTTATATAAAAAGATAAATCGATGTCAAAATTATTGTCATTGTACTTGCATACGTACATCTGCGTGTATGTGTATATTTGTATCTATTAATATATATTTGAAATTAAAGCGCAATCTACAAAGACTTCTGGGTGTCGTAGGGACAGTCAGAACCCTGGACTGTCTTCGTGAAACGGGAGACGTCGACGCCGATATTCTTGAAGGCGGCCTCGCAGCGTCTCAGGTACTGGTCTGCAAGTTTCGGCGAGCGGGAGAAGATGAAGGAGAAGTCGGAGTAGTATCCGAAGTTGTATTCGGTGCAGGAGTAGATGCAGGAGAAGTTCTCGTAATCGGTGTCGAGGATGACATAGGGAGCGATCCAAGCTGGAATAGGGTAATAAGAGATCGTTAGATATTCAGCACAAATTTTTTTTTATTACGTCTCAGCATTACGTTT
>NC_051417.1:7616146-7618490 GCF_015228065.2 Penaeus monodon
TGTTCATTAAATGCATAGAACAGAAATTATCATTTGACTACTCACATCCTTCGTAGTCGACGGAGAGATGAGGGTCTCCAAGAGGCATGGGAAGAATCTGACCATTGCGCTTCATGAGGTTACCGTCAGCATTAATGCCAGTAGACTTGGCGATGAATTGGTTTCCATCTGTAAATTAGTAACAGGTAATTACTATTTTTTATCAGGTAAGTTAACATGAGTAAATTATAGGTTATATATCAACATTACAAGCGGCGTCTACATAATGAAAATCCATCTTACCAAAAGAATATTCGTTGCGGACGCACTGCTGGAGGAGTTGGTATGGGTTGTTTGTGAGGGCAATTTCGTACCAAACACCAGCATACTGAAGCAGGAAAAAAACATTAATGTATTTCTAGTATCAAAATGTATTAGTAAATATTGGATTACTAAATATCCAGTTATATAACTGCATAATTAATAAACTCTATGTAAGTTTTACATACCTTAGGATGATTAGGAATCTGTTCATCGAAGAGTGATTTCTCGTCCACCGCAGGACATCTTCCTGGAACGACGAAGTCGGGGATCTTGTCAGCAGCGACGGCTGCTACAACAGCAAGGAAGAACAGAGATGCATGCATGGTGATCACAGTGGATGCAACTTCTGCCGTAACAAGAGCGCCTGCTGCCTTATATAATCCGGCTCCGGTGATGAGGTTCAAGAAGTTTCCAGATTGTTTGATTACATTGCGAATTAACGCAAAACAAAGATGATATTGCATTTTATTTATCAATAACATCTTTCTCTTGTATCAGTATGAAAGTAGTAAAAGTAACATTGATTGTGCAGTAGAAAGAAAGCAAATAATATAAGTCGAAACTGACAACAGAAGTTGGCCATCAAAGCTCCGCCCCTGGAAACGGGATATAAGAACGGCAGGTACTATTGCAAGGAACACACACCATCATGTTCTCCACACTCATAGCTGCTGCCCTCGTGGCTCTTGTCACTGCTGACGGCATCCCAGACTTCGTTGTACCTGGAAAATGCGCTAAAGTGGCCAACCAAGACAAGTTCGATCTTCGCAGGGTAAGTACTCGTATTCTTTTGTATGTGCTATATATTTTGTTGGTCTTAATATAGTCCTCTTCATAATTTGAAGGAATCTATATGTTTCAACCTCATTTGTTTTCCCCCACAGTACTCCGGCCGCTGGTATCAGACCCAGATCATCGACAACGCTTACCAGCCATACACTCGCTGCATCCACTCCAACTACGACTACTCTGACTCTGACTACGGCTTTAAGGTGACCACAGCTGGATTCAGCCCCAACAACGAGTACCTGAGACTGGAGGGCAAGATCTACCCCACAAAGGACTTCCCAGCTGCTCACATGCTCATTGATTTCCCTACCGGTACGTTTCTGTCAAATCATTTGTAATGTAAATTATTATTTTGCAATGGGAAAATAGAGTTGATAATGTCTACTATATCATCTACTAATATTCTTTTTCTTTTGTTTTAGTTTTCGCCGCTCCCTACGAAGTGATCGAGACCGACTACGAGACGTACTCGTGCGTGTATTCCTGCATCGACTGGAACGGCTACAAGTCCGAGTTCGGCTTCGTCTTCTCCCGCACCCCACAGACGTCCGGTCCAGCCAACGACAAGTGCGCCTCCGTCTTCCGCAAGAATGGAGTCGACTTCGCCTTATTCAATGACGTTGCTCATACGGCCGAATGTGTCTATAGAGCTTAGAGTATAATGCATTACAATGATTATAAATGATATTTTTATATATGGATATGTGATTATAACAAAGTATAATCGTGTATGTGTGTGCGTTTCTAATAAAATTTAAATCAAATATACTCTTTCGACCTTCCCTATGGCATTAGCACACCTGAGGTATAGACCAGTTTAACTATGAACATTACTGAAGTCATGCTTAATGATCATTGATAACATGTGATTCAGTATAAAGGGCAATTGAATAAATACATCGACATTTATCATGCAGAAGCTAAAAACAAAGCAATGTCCAGATAGATTATATTTTTTGAGAATAAGACCTCTACAACAAACGCTCTACAAAGCGATTGCGCAATGAATAACTATACAAAATAATCTAAATGGACTGTAACTATATCCATATTAATTCATTAAGACGTTTGAAAGGTGTGAAAAATGTCGTATTATCATTGCATTCTGTGGCAGAAAATTTAATGTTTTTGACTGCACCAAACCAAACTGAAATAAGACTGTAGAGGCTTATGAGATAAACATGTGAAATGAACAGCAATGCCAGCAGAAATTATGGTCTATTCAATATATTTCCTCGTAAGACTTGAAAAA
>NC_051417.1:7620592-7620842 GCF_015228065.2 Penaeus monodon
CAAGAATCAACTTCTATACAATTATGGTGTCCGAACAGGGACTGGCGTAATGCGAGTACGTTGTTATTCATGGATTGTATTGTGGATTGCATGTTAAAACTAAAGTAAAATTCAAAAGGAATTTATTAAGATAACGGATTTCATTAAATTAGGCGAGGATATCGAACTAGGTGAGGAGATGAAAGACTTCGCGTTAACGAGAGAACAAGAACTGAAGGAAGAAAAGCAGTATGAACGCGATGCACGAGCC
>NC_051417.1:7620870-7620954 GCF_015228065.2 Penaeus monodon
TGGAAATGGAAAATCTAGAAAAAAAAACAGCGAGTGTATGAAATCGAAAAACTAAGACTAGATTTTGAAAAGGCGAAGCTGAAC
>NC_051417.1:7622760-7622900 GCF_015228065.2 Penaeus monodon
TAACTGCATTTCTGACTAGTGAGGAACTACTACAGTTTAGTTATGCCTTTCGGTTTAATAGGTGCGAGCGCTGCGTTTTACAAATTAATGAGGATTTTATTTGGCGACGTTGCGAATGTAGAGACGTTTGTGGATGATAT
>NC_051417.1:7623592-7623731 GCF_015228065.2 Penaeus monodon
TTGAATCAGATAACTGTTCAACCGACGATTTGTCATTCAAAAAAAATCATAAACGTTCATTCAAGGACGATTAAGTTTTTGCATCTGGAATGTTGCATTCTTTAATATCCGAAGTCTAGAGAAATAACGCTTTGCGTTT
>NC_051417.1:7624098-7624952 GCF_015228065.2 Penaeus monodon
ATCAATATGTACAAGATGGAAAATAATCCCGATCAACTGCATTTCATAGATAATGTAAAATCTTATCAAATCTAAGTGTCCATAAAGCCTAGTCATTTTACATCAATGTTACATCTTCCTTTTCTTTCGCTTAAAGTCATGCAATGTTCATTGAAAATGCTCTTGATTTCATACATGGTAAATAGGTATTTACTACCAATAAGCACAGGAAAAGAAAATACTATAAATAAGTGACAAATTTTATATAAAAAGATAAATCGATGTCAAAATTATTGTCATTGTACTTGCATACGTACATCTGCGTGTATGTGTATATTTGTATCTATTAATATATATTTGAAATTAAAGCGCAATCTACAAAGACTTCTGGGTGTCGTAGGGACAGTCAGAACCCTGGACTGTCTTCGTGAAACGGGAGACGTCGACTCCGATATTCTTGAAGGCGGCCTCGCAGCGTCTCAGGTACTGGTCTGCAAGTTTCGGCGAGCGGGAGAAGATGAAGGAGAAGTCGGAGTAGTATCCGAAGTTGTATTCGGTGCAGGAGTAGATGCAGGAGAAGTTCTCGTAATCGGTGTCGAGGATGACATAGGGAGCGATCCAAGCTGGAATAGGGTAATAGGAGATCGTTAGATATTTCAGGAAACAGAATCTGCAAATAAATTTCAGTATTTGTTCATAAAATGCACAACAGAAATCATCCTATTGAGTACTCACATCCCTCATAGTCGACGGAGAGATGAGGGTCTCCAAGAGGCATGGGAAGGATCTGGCCATTGCGCCTCATGAGGTTACCGTCACCGTTGATGCCAGTAGACTTGGCAATGAATTTGTTTCCATCTGCAAATTAGTAATAG
>NC_051417.1:7624977-7626528 GCF_015228065.2 Penaeus monodon
AATCAGATGAGTAAATTACAGGTTACATATCAACATTAGAAGTGTCCATATAATAAAAATCCATCTTACCAAAAGAATATTCGTTGCGGACGCACTGCTGGAGGAGTTGGTATGGGTTGTTTGTGAGGGCAATTTCGTACCAAACACCAGCATACTGAAACAGGAAAGAACCATCACTGTATTTCTAGTATCAAAATTTATTTGTAAATATTGCATTGCTAAATTATATCATATAACTGCATAATTAATAAACTCGATGTAAGTTTTACATACCTTAGGATGATTAGGAATCTGTTCATCGAAGAGTGATTTCTCGTCCACCGCAGGACATCTTCCTGGAACGACGAAGTCGGGGATCTTGTCAGCAGCGACGGCTGATACAACAGCAAGGAAGAACAGAGATGCATTCATGGTGATCACTTCTGCCGTATCATGAGCGGCTGCTGCCTTATATAATCCGACCGTGCTTACGGCTCCGGAGATGAGGTTTCAAGGTGTTTCCAGACTGTTAGATTACATTGCGAATTAACGCAGAACAAAGATGATAATGCATTTTATTTATCAGTAATACCTTTCTCTGATACCAGTGTGAAGGTACAAAAAGTAACATTGATAATACAGCAGAAAGAAAACAAATAATATAAGTCGAAACTGACAACAGAGGTTGACCATCAAAGCTCCGCCCACGAAAATGGGATATAAGAACGCCAGGAACTCTTGCAAGGAACACAATTGAAAAACCATCATGTTCACCACACTCGTAGCTGCTACCCTCGTGGCTCTTGTCGCTGCTGACGGCATCCCAGACTTCGTTGTACCTGGAAAATGCGCTAAAGTGGCCAACCAAGACAAGTTCGATCTTCGCAGGGTAAATACTCGTATTCTTTTGTATATGTTATATACTTTTATTGGTTTTAATATAGTCCTCTTCATAATTTGAAGGAATCTACATGTTTCAACCTTATTTCTTTTTCCCCCACAGTACTCCGGCCGGTGGTATCAGACCCAAATCATCGACAACGCTTACCAGCCATACACTCGCTGCATCCACTCCAACTACGACTACTCTGACTCTGACTACGGCTTTAAGGTGACCACAGCTGGATTCAGCCCCAACAACGAGTACCTGAGACTGGAGGGCAAGATCTACCCCACAAAGGACTTCCCAGCTGCTCACATGCTCATTGATTTCCCTACCGGTACGTTTCTGCCGTATCATTTACAATGCATGTTGTTTGCATTGGGGAAAATAGAATTGATATTGTCTACTAAATCATCGACTAATAAGCTCTTCCTTTTGTTTTAGTTTTCGCCGCTCCCTATGAAGTGATCGAGACCGACTACGAGACGTACTCGTGCGTGTATTCCTGCATCGACTGGAACGGCTACAAGTCCGAGTTCGGCTTCGTCTTCTCCCGCACCCCACAGACGTCCGGTCCAGCCAGCGACAAGTGCGCCTCCGTCTTCCGCAAGAATGGAGTCGACTTCGCCTTATTCAATGACGTTGCTCATACGGCCGAATGTGTCTACAGAGCTTAATTCGTTACAGTT
>NC_051417.1:7626554-7627176 GCF_015228065.2 Penaeus monodon
ATAAACAACAAACGATATATTTTATATTTGAATGAAATATCATGTCCTTTACGTATGATGTGCGTTTTTTATGATTTAGATAATAAAAAACGTTATCGTATACAACAGTATAATATCCTGTTTATGAATTTTTATTATTATGGTATAACAATGGAGTTTAACTTGCGAATAGTTTTCGAGAATGAATACTAAAGATAACATTTCAGGAAGCATAAATATTTTAATACTCAAATAACAAATCTTATAAAAAACAGAAAAAAGAACTAGCACCAAAAATACGACTTAAGTGGAATGACAATACATTTAAGTAAATCTGATGGAGAAGAATTTACTTGGAAAAAAAAATCCTGCAATGACTGAATATTACTGATGGGAACTTTCAGTACCAAACTGATGCCTTATAGAAATTGCTAGTATTCACATTTCATATACTCTGTGGTTCAGTTAAAATGTTTTGATAAAAATCACCCAAATCAGAATAACAATTACATAAACTTCCAATAATCTAAAGGAAGTCTTTCTATACAAATTACACGATTGTATTACACAAACACGTAGTATGGCTGTTTTGGAAGGTGGTAGATGATAAATATCTTGTGCTTTAATTCACCGTATACTTTTT
>NC_051417.1:7627439-7630546 GCF_015228065.2 Penaeus monodon
CATATGGAGTTCATTGTGACAGATTTAGGAAATGCTATATATGAGAATGTGAATGATCTTAAAATGCAAGAGATAATTGATTAAATTTTCATTGGAATTACATGATGAATGTGTAATAGAAAAGTGTCAGCTATTCAATCTCACTTCTCTACGGAAGAATCTTTAAATGGTGTAGTATGTAATTAATATGCCACATCTTCAGAGATGAAACAAAGGATACAAGGTAAATATTATCATCTCTATCGCAAATAGCTCTTAATACCTCCTATCATAGTAGTGGAACCAAATAATAAAATATTAAATCACGCGCTTTATTTATTAGAGAATTCAATCACATGACAATATTGACATATCGTTTGTGTATATATATATTTTATGATGAAAAGGCATATTTAAAGGGATTTCTGGGTATCATAGGGACAGTCGGAACCCTGGACTGTTTTCCCGAAGCGGGAGACATCAACACCGATCTTCTTAAAGGCGGCCTCGCAGCGTCTCAGGTACTGGTCTGCAAGTTTCGGCGAGCGGGAGAAGATGAAGGAGAAGTCGGAGTAGTATCCGAAGTTGTATTCGGTGCAGGAGTAGATGCAGGAGAAGTTCTCGTAATCGGTGTCGAGGATGACGTAGGGAGCGATAAAAGCTGGAAAAGGGAAATAGGAGATCGTTAGATATTTCAGGACACGGAATCTGCTAATAAATTTCCGTATTTGTTCATAAAATGCATAACAGAAATGATCCTATTGAGTACTCACATCCCTCATAGTCGACGGAGAGATGAGGGTCTCCAAGAGGCATGGGAAGGATCTGGCCATTGCGCCTCATGAGGTTACCGTCAGCGTTGATGCCAGTAGACTTGGCGATGAATTTGTTTCCATCTATAAATTAGTAACATGTAATTATTATCAGAGTAATTATTAACATCAGTTAAGTAAAAAGCAGGTTACATATGAACATTAGAAATGTCCACTAAATTAAAACCCGTCTTACCAAAGGAATATTCGTTGCGGACGCACTGCTTGAGGAGTTGGTATGGGTTATTTGTGAGGGCAATTTCGTACCAAACACCAGCATACTGAAAAATGAAAGAATAATAATTTATATTTAACAACTAAATGCATGTGTTTGTACCTTATTACTAACTCACATGTAAATATTCAACAATATACTCATTACACATAATCAGTGCTTAAATACATATACATTTTCATTGAATTTAGCATACCCTAGGATGGTTAGGGATCTGTTCATCGAATAGTGATTTCTCGTCCACCGCAGGACATCTTCCTGGAACGACGAAGTCGGGGATCTTGTCAGCTGCAACTGCTGCCACAAGGGCGAGGAAGAATACTGAAGTGTTCATGGTTCTCCTCTGATATCTAAACGTGGATAGTGCTGAAGAAGAAACGGTTCCAGTTTTATATTGCATAGGTCTGCCTGAGAACAGCAACTCGATAGATGCTCGAGTTGCCATTACATTTATCTGCTTAGAATATTTAAGAGAAAAAGGAAAGGGTTATTGTTTGATTTCATTTTAGTTCCTAATCTTGCAATAGTAAACAGATACTTAGAAATTAAGAAAAAGAATTTCAATCCTTCAGTAAAAAGAAATCAACGATGAAGTATAGCATTAATGAGCTCGACGCCCCGCCTCCAAAGATGCGCCTCCTACCACCGGAGAAAGCGTATATAAGATGGATGCGTAAGTGCTTTCCAGACTTGAGAAATCACCATGTATTCCACACTCGTCACTGCTGCCCTTGTGGCTCTTATCACTGCTGACGGCATCCCAGACTTCGTTGTTCCTGGAAAATGCGCTAAAGTGGCCAACCAGGACAAGTTCGATCTTCGCAGGGTAAACTTTCTTATGTATTGATTGCCTTATTGTTATAGGGATAATGCGAGTGTACTAAAAATGTTCTAACCCTCTGTTTCTCCCATAGTACTCCGGCCGCTGGTATCAGACCCAGATCATCGACAACGCCTACCAGCCATACACTCGCTGCATCCACTCCAACTACGACTACTCTGACTCTGACTACGGCTTTAAGGTGACCACAGCTGGATTCAGCCCCAACGACGAGTACCTGAGACTGGAGGGCAAGATCTACCCCACAAAGGACTTCCCAGCTGCTCACATGCTCATTGATTTCCCTACCGGTACGTTTCTGCCAAATAATTTGCAATGTAAATTATTATTTTGCAATGGGAAAATAGAGTTGATAATGTCTACTATATCATCTACTAATATTCTTTTTCTTTTGTTTTAGTTTTCGCCGCTCCCTACGAAGTGATCGAGACCGACTACGAGACGTACTCGTGCGTGTATTCCTGCATCGACTGGAACGGCTACAAGTCCGAGTTCGGCTTCATCTTCTCCCGCACCCCACAGACGTCCGGTCCAGCCAACGACAAGTGCGCCTCCGTCTTCCGCAAGAATGGAGTCGACTTCGCCTTATTCAATGACGTTGCTCACACGGCCGAATGTGTCTACAGAGCTTAGACATCAAATAAGATACATATATTTTTATCATGATTATTTTTGTTTACTATAAACGATGTATTCAAATAAGATATGATTATGTCATATCAAATTAAGCGATTTGAATAAAAATCGAAGACGAAAAAATGCGGTATATTAACCTTTTTAACTTCATTATCCATAGTTATTATATGGGATGTACTAGTCTTGCTAATATTTATAACAATTGTTTCAACAGTCCATTGTCTTCTCTCGACTTATAGTATAAAAAACATATATATCTCGAAAACAATGAATATGAAAATGAGATATTTCAATAAATCCGACGCAAAGAATCTGGCTTTAATACAAATAACCCGAAACATTAATATTTGAAATTTTCAGTGCCGCTTTTGGAATCAAACCAGTAATTCTTTTGGATGTTGAAAACGTGCTGTTCTCATTTTATTCTTATAGACAATTTCTCCAGGTCTCTTTAGTATATGAACAAAATTGAAAAAAGACAGATCAAGTAAACCCAATATCCCTTAGCAGAAGACTGAAAAATTTATATCTTCCTCCTGCATGTAATAAATGTATATTCCCTTGCCTATTTCGAGGATATTCTAAAAACAAAGTAGCAACAAGC
>NC_051417.1:7630705-7631989 GCF_015228065.2 Penaeus monodon
ATCCCTTTATCATTATTCGGTTATTTCCTGCAGACATATTCTATAGACAGTATGAAGCGATCCTGTAATAAGTAATAAGGAAATTTTAAAATAGAGTTGATAATTATCCTATTTCAGTTCACTGGCATGTTAATTAATATATTTTTCTCTATTGTCTAATTTGTCCATTATATGTATATATTCATTCATTTTATTTTTGAGGAACGAAGGGGTATCTTTTGCAGTTCAACTGAAGATATCTCTAGTATACAATGTGAACTTGTACATTAGCAAAACAATATTTAGGTCAATTCTTATACTGCACATGTTGTAAAGCCGTGGAATGTAAAAAAAAGAGGCTTGAAATTTCGTACACAGATTACATAAATTCTGTTGCATGAGCACACTCCCGGAAAGGTAGTAATGCTTTTTGTCCGCTGCAATGACCGCCACCGCAAGGTCGAACAAGGAAAAAGTAGGCAAAAGTTTTGACTTCCTGTTGGTGTCTGAAACCGGTTTAGTTGTTATAAGAAATTTTGTTGTTGAAATTCCTGAATTGAACGTGCAAGCAAGAACGAGTTGCAGCTGATACCAAGATTATTAGCTTCAAACATAGATTTGATGAAATACATTAGGTTTTATCCTTATCGTTCTTATAGTACACGAAGCTAGAGGTATAGATGAAGAAAAATAAAGATCAATTGTTGACCAACATTTCGAAGACAAGAATTTCAATGGCCAAAGATTTTTTGGCACTGGTGCCTTTCGAAGCTCCTCCTCCGCGCATGTCTCTCCACCCACCGGTTTAAAGGAATATAAACCGGAGGCTACTTTGCCACGCAACTGAAAGTAACTAAACCGAGAAAATGTCGCACCTTCTGCAAAGTTCGAATTTTGCAAGTTTGAAGTCCTCTCTTGTGATCGAATCTGGTGTTGCAAATTCCTGGAAAACAGAAAAAAATAATGCTTAGGAGCTTGGAACACTGGAAATCCTGGCCACGGGAAGACATAAAGCTATTTTTATGGAATTTGTTACCAAACGATTGTTTATCCGGAATATATTCTATAGTTCGTTTGTATACTAGTGATGTTGTGTAGCAATTATCTTGCCGGTGATTATTTCTATTGATAATGAATTTGGAGAAAAGTATATTCAGAATAAAATTATATCGTATGATTAGCAGATTTTTACGTAAAAGCAAAAACGTTAGAATTGATATGTGAATACAAGAAAATAATCGTATATCATAATTTTGTCAACATCGATTTAGAAGTAAGTAAATTAAACAAGTTATGTAAATTTGT
>NC_051417.1:7632018-7632416 GCF_015228065.2 Penaeus monodon
CGCGGGAAACTTCGATGACGTCAGACCTACCCCTAGAGGCAGTTTTCTACAACGTTCTTTCATGAACTCTCTCCTTTTGCAGTTTTCTACAACCTTCTTTCATGAACTCTCTCCTTTTCTCTCTCCGTTTCCTCCTCTAATAATTTATCTATAAACACGTTTCTTGTTTATTAATACTTTCCATCTACCTCGCTTGTGTTTTTATCTTTCACGCCTTTAGTCACTCTCCCCGTTTCTTTCTCTTCCTCTTATTATTATTTTTTAGTCTCTCTCTCTTCCTCTGACATTGTTACTTTCTCTCATTTATCTATTCATTCACTCTTTCCACCTATTGGTTCTCTAGTCCGGTATACTTTACGAGGTCTTTCCATCAAAAATAGTTATCTGATTAAGTTCAC
>NC_051417.1:7632449-7633745 GCF_015228065.2 Penaeus monodon
GAATTATCAAACGAGCTCTGAGGGGAAAATGTGGATACATTCATAATTTTGTGGTTTTCTTGAATACGATTCCTGACTGTTCCATTGCAAATCATGCTAGAAAAGGCTACAGCCATTTTTTAAAATTTAGTTTGCATATGGAAAAGCATATTAGTCTGTAATGATTACATTGAATAATTTCTCTTTAGGTCATTTACGGAAATAAGTGGACACAGGTGAAATTATAACACCTGCCAGAAACACCTGAGAAAATAAGTCATCACTTTTATTTCCATAATAATTGCAAAGTTTTATCTGTTGGTTTATTAACTGCAATAATTAAATGCAAAGGATGGAGAAAAAGATTTGGAAACTGGTAGAAAAAAAAAATACTTCACATCACAATGAAGATCTAGAAACCTATAAATCATTATACAGGGTGCCGTCTTTATATTAATTTGTATATAAATCTAGATATACACATGCATTCCTGTACACTTCCATATGTACTTCCTTCTTTAACTCGATAAAAACGCTGAAAAATACACTGAATTACAAAATATCATTCCAATAATTTGATATCCCAATAAAACAAAGAATCAAGAAACAAACGCAAAGTGCTTGGGAGAAACCGGTTTAATGCATCTGGCACTGCTCTCCACATCCCACGTGTGTTTTAACTGGCCTGGGGTCTCGCTGTTGCCTGGTCTTCCCCTTGCTAAGTCTGACCCGCCGTCATTTAAATTCTAATGATATTTACCTCTATAAAGTTTTATTGCCTAAGAGTAACATGATTGTTTTCAGTCTTTGGAACATTTAACTGCATTTCATTACATATGCGTAATGTTGAGGACCTGCTTACTGACATTGAACTGAAGTGTCTGTTTCTATTTCTAGACATTTTATTTCACTATGAAGTGACCGAGACTGGAACGGCTACAAGTCCGAGTTCGACTTCGTCTTCTCCCGCAGCCCACAGGCTTCCGGACCAGCGAACGACAAGTGTGCCTCCGTCTTCAGCAATAACAGAGTCGACGTCTTATCTTTCATTGCAATATATCACACAACCAAATGTATTTACAGCTTACTTCCGTGGTTACACACTAAATCTTATATCAACAGATTATTATATATTTCTGCGTTTGTAGATAACAGATAATATTGAGACAGGATCATGTACACGCTATGATATATACATGTCTATATATACACACACACATATCTTTTTAGTATTACTATAGACTAAAATAAACTCATTGATGTAGTCTTTCATTTTCTTATAAGCGCTTTTTTATATCAACTTAAAATGCAATCTAT
>NC_051417.1:7633952-7634573 GCF_015228065.2 Penaeus monodon
CAAATATCAACACAAGAATGGATAACAAGTTCCTTTAAAGTTGAAGATGTTTTATTATGTAACGTGAATTGACATCGCTTAAACCTAATATGTATATTTACATTTTACCTAAAAAGGTAATTAGAGAGATTTCTGGGTGTCGTAGGGACAGTCAGAACCCTGGACTGTCTTCGTGAAACGGGAGACGTCGACGCCGATATTCTTGAAGGCGGCCTCGCAGCGTCTCAGGTACTGGTCTGCAAGTTTCGGCGAACGGGAGAAGATGAAGGAGAAGTCGGAGTAGTATCCGAAGTTGTATTCGGTGCAGGAGTAGATGCAGGAGAAGTTCTCGTAATCGGTGTCGAGGATGACATAGGGAGCGATCCAAGCTGGAATAGGGTAATAGGAGATCGTTAGATATTTCAGGAAACAGAATCTGCAAATAAATTTCAGTATTTGTTCATAAAATGCATAACAGAAATGATCCTATTGAGTACTCACATCCCTCATAGTCGACGGAGAGATGAGGGTCTCCAAGAGGCATGGGAAGGATCTGGCCATTGCGCCTCATGAGGTTACCGTCAGCGTTGATGCCAGTAGACTTAGCGATGAATTTGTTTCCATCTGCAAATTAGTAATAGT
>NC_051417.1:7634596-7636783 GCF_015228065.2 Penaeus monodon
ATCAGATGAGTAAATTACAGGTTACATATCAACATTAGAAGTGTCCATATAATAAAAATCCATCTTACCAAAAGAATATTCGTTGCGGACGCACTGCTGGAGGAGTTGGTATGGGTTGTTTGTGAGGGCAATTTCGTACCAAACACCAGCATACTGAAACAGGAAAGAACCATCACTGTATTTCTAGTATCAAATTTTATTTGTAAATATTGCATTGCTAATTATCCAGTTATATAACTGCATAATTAATAAACTCGATGTAAGTTTTACATACCTTAGGATGATTAGGAATCTGTTCATCGAAGAGTGATTTCTCGTCCACCGCAGGACATCTTCCTGGAACGACGAAGTCGGGGATCTTGTCAGCAGCGACGGCTGCTACAACAGCAAGGAAGAACAGAGATGTATTCATGGTGATCACTTCTGCCGTATCATGAGCGGCTGCTGCCTTATATAATCCGACCGTGCTTACGGCTCCGGTGATGAGGTTTCAAGGTGTTTCCAGATTGTTTGATTACATTGCGAATTAACGCAGAACAAAGATGATAATGCATTTTATTTATCAGTAATACCTTTCTCTGATACCAGTGTGAAGGTACAAAAAGTAACATTGATAATACAGCAGAGAGAAAACAAATAATATAAGTCGAAACTGACAACAGAGGTTGACCATCAAAGCTCCGCCCTCGAAAATGGGATATAAGGACGCCAGGAACTCTTGCAAGGAACACAATTGAAAAACCATCATGTTCACCACACTCGTAGCTGCTACCCTCGTGGCTCTTGTCGCTGCTGACGGCATCCCAGACTTCGTTGTACCTGGAAAATGCGCTAAAGTGGCCAACCAAGACAAGTTCGATCTTCGCAGGGTATATACTCGTATTCTTTTGTATATGTTATATCCTTTTGTTGGTTTTAATATAGTCCTCTTCATAATTTGAAGGAATCTACATATTTCAACCTTATTTCTTTTTCCCCCACAGTACTCCGGCCGCTGGTATCAGACCCAGATCATCGACAACGCTTACCAGCCATTCACTCACTGCATCCACTCCAACTACGACTACTCTGACTCTGATTACGGCTTTAAGGTGACCACAGCTGGATTCAGCCCCAACGACGAGTACCTGAGACTGGAGGGCAAGATCTACCCCACAAAGGACTTCCCAGCTGCCCACATGCTCATTGATTTCCCAACAGGTACGCGTGTAACATTTATTCTTCTTGGTATGGCAATACATGGTAGAATCCAGTGTTGTAATACTAGTTCGAAATTGATTGAACCTTACAATTTTTCTTCCATCAACAGTTTTCGCCGCTCCTTATGAAGTGATCGAGACCGACTACGAGACGTACTCGTGCGTGTATTCCTGCATCGACTGGAACGGCTACAAGTCCGAGTTCGGCTTCGTCTTCTCCCGCACCCCACAGACGTCCGGTCCAGCCAACGACAAGTGCGCCTCCGTCTTCCGCAAGAATGGAGTCGACTTCGCCTTATTCAATGACGTTGCTCATACGGCCGAATGTGTCTACAGAGCTTAATTCGTTACAGTTTTATATTTTATTTGATTTTTTTTTTATATATAAGCAACAAACGATATATTTTTTATTTGAATGAAATATCATGTCCTTTTCGTATGATGTGCGTTTTTTATGATTTAGATAATAAAAAACGTTATCGTATACAACAGTATAATATCCTTCTGTTTATGAATTTTCATTATTATGGTATAACAATGGAGTTTAACTTGCGAGTAGTTTTCGAGAATTAATACTAAAGATAACATTTCAGGAAGCATAAATATTTTAATACTCAACTAACAAATCTTATAAAAAACAGAAGAAAGAACTAGCACCAAAAATACGACTTAAGTGGAATGACAATACATTTAAATAAATCTGATGGAGAAGAATTTACTTGGAAAAAAAAATCCTGCAATGATTGAATATTACTGATGGGAACTTTCAGTACCAAACTGATACCTTATAGAAATTGCTAGTATTCCCATTTCATATACTCTGTGGTTCATTTAAAATGTTTTGATACAATCACCCAAATCAGAATAACAATTACATAAACTTCTAATAATCTAAAGGAAGTCTTTCTATACAAATTACACGATTGTATTACACAAACACGTAGTATGGATGTTTTGGAAGGTGGTAGATGATAAATATGTTGTGCTT
>NC_051417.1:7637065-7640247 GCF_015228065.2 Penaeus monodon
ATAAAAAACACATTTTACTTTAGCCGAAGATATATCTATCCATGAAAAAAACAACATACAAACATATGGAGTTCATTGTGACAGATTTAGGAAATGCTATATATGAGAATGTGAATGATCTTAAAATGCAAGAGATAATTGATTAAATTTTCATTGGAATTACATGATGAATGTGTAATAGAAAAGTGTCAGCTATTCAATCTCACTTCTCTACGGAAGAATCTTTAAATGGTGTAGTATGTAATTAATATGCCACATCTTCAGAGATGAAACAAAGGATACAAGGTAAATATTATCATCTCTATCGCAAATAGCTTTTAATACCTCCTATCATAGTAGTGGAACCAAATAATAAAATATTAAGTCACGCGCTTTATTTATTAGAGAATTCAATCACATGACAATATTGACATATCGTTTGTGTATATATATATTTTTATGATGAAAAGGTATATTTAAAGGGATTTCTGGGTATCATAGGGACAGTCGGAACCCTGGACTGTTTTCCCGAAGCGGGAGACATCAACACCGATCTTCTTAAAGGCGGCCTCGCAGCGTCTCAGGTACTGGTCTGCAAGTTTCGGCGAGCGGGAGAAGATGAAGGAGAAGTCGGAGTAGTATCCGAAGTTGTATTCGGTGCAGGAGTAGATGCAAGAGAAGTTCTCGTAATCGGTGTCGAGGATGACGTAGGGAGCGATAAAAGCTGGAAAAAGGGAAATAGGAGATCGTTAGATATTTCACGACACGGAATCTGCTAATACATTTCCGCATTTGTTCATAAAATGCATAACAGAAATGATCCTATTGAGTACTCACATCCCTCATAGTCGACGGAGAGATGAGGGTCTCCAAGAGGCATGGGAAGGATCTGGCCATTGCGCCTCATGAGGTTGCCGTCAGCGTTGATGCCAGTAGACTTGGCGATGAATTTGTTTCCATCTATAAATTAGTAACATGTAATTATTATCAGAGTAATTATTAACATCAGTTAAATAAAAAGCAGGTTACATATGAACATTAGAAATGTCCACTAAATTAAAACCCGTCTTACCAAAGGAATATTCGTTGCGGACGCACTGCTTGAGGAGTTGGTATGGGTTATTTGTGAGGGCAATTTCGTACCAAACACCAGCATACTGAAAAATGAAAGAATAATAATTTTATATTTAACAACTAAATGCATGGTTTGTACCTTATTACTAACTCACGTGTAAATATTCAACAATATACTCATTACACATAATCAGTGCTTAAATACATATACATTTTCAATGAATTTAACATACCCTAGGATGGTTAGGGATCTGTTCATCGAAGAGTGATTTCTCGTCCACCGCAGGACATCTTCCTGGAACGACGAAGTCGGGGATCTTGTCAGCTGCAACTGCTGCCACAAGGGCGAGGAAGAATACTGAAGTGTTCATGGTTCTCCTCTGATGTCTAAACGTGGATAGTGCTGCAGAAGAAGCGGTTCCAGTTTTATATTGCATAGGTCTGCCTGAGAACAGCAACTCGATAGATGCTCGAGTTGCCATTGCATTTATCTGTTTAGAATATTTAAGAGAAAAAGGAAAGGGTTATTGTTTGATTTCATTTTAGTTCCTAATCTTGCAATAGTAAACAGATACTTAGAAATTAAGAAAAAAGAATTTCAATCCTTCAGTAAAAAGAAATCAACGATGAAGTATAGCATTAATGAGCTCGACGCCCCGCCTCCAAAGATGCGCCTCCTACCACCGGAGAAAGCGTATATAAGATGGATGCGTAAGTGCATTTCCAGACTTGAGAAATCACCATGTATTCCACACTCGTCACTGCTGCCCTTGTGGCTCTTGTCACTGCTGACGGCATCCCAGACTTCGTTGTTCCTGGAAAATGCGCTAAAGTGGCCAACCAGGACAAGTTCGATCTTCGCAGGGTAAACATTCTTATGTATTGATTGTCTTATTGTTTTAGGGATAATGCGAGTGTACTAAAAATGTTCTAACCCTCTCTTTTTCCCCCCACAGTACTCCGGCCGCTGGTATCAGACCCAGATTATCGACAACGCCTACCAGCCATTCACTCGCTGCATCCACTCCAACTACGACTACTCTGACTCCGACTACGGCTTTAAGGTGACCACAGCCGGATTCAGCCCCAACAACGAGTACCTGAGACTGGAGGGCAAGATCTACCCTACAAAGGACTTCCCAGCTGCTCACATGCTCATTGATTTCCCTACCGGTACGTTTCTGCCAAATAATTTGCAATGTAAATTATTATTTTGCAATGGGAAAATAGAGTTGATAATGTCTACTATATCATCTACTAATATTCTTTTTCTTTTGTTTTAGTTTTCGCCGCTCCCTACGAAGTGATCGAGACCGACTACGAGACGTATTCGTGCGTGTATTCCTGCATCGACTGGAACGGCTACAAGTCCGAGTTCGGCTTCGTCTTCTCCCGCACCCCACAGACGTCCGGTCCAGCCAACGACAAGTGCGCCTCCGTCTTCCGCAAGAATGGAGTCGACTTCGCCTTATTCAATGACGTTGCTCACACGGCCGAATGTGTCTACAGAGCTTAGACATCAAATAAGATACATATATTTTTATCATGATTATTTTTGTTTACTATAAACGATGTATTCAAATAAGATATGATTATGTCATATCAAATTAAGCGATTTGAATAAAAATCGAAGACGAAAAAATGCGGTATATTAACCTTCTATACTTCATTATCCATAGTTATTATATGGGATGTACTAGTCTTGCTAATATTTATAACAATTGTTTCAACAGTCCATTGTCTTCTCTCGACTTATAGTATAAAAAACATATATATCTCGAAAACAATGAATATGAAAATGAGATATTTCAATAAATCCGACGCAAAGAATCTGGCTTTCATACAAATAACCCGAAACATTAATATTTGAAATTTTCAGAGCCGCTTTTCGAATCAAACCAGTAATTCTTTTGGATGTTGAAAACGTGCTGTTTTCATTTTATTCTTATAGACAATTTCTCCAGCTCTCTTTAGTATATGAACAAAATTGAAAAAAGACAGATCAAGTAAACCCAATATCCCTTAGCAGAAGACTGAAAAAATTATAAGTTCCTCCTGCATGTAATATATGTATATTCCCTTGCCTATTTCGAGGATATTCTAAAAACAAAGTAGCAACAATCTATAAG
>NC_051417.1:7640421-7641671 GCF_015228065.2 Penaeus monodon
ATTCGGTTATTTCCTGCAGACATATTCTATAGACAGTATGAAGCGATCCTGTAATAAGTAATAAGAAAATTTTAAAGTAGAGTTGATAATTATCCTATTTCAGTTCACTTGCATGTTAATTAATATATTTTTCTCTATTGTCTAATTTGTCCATTATATGTATATATTCATTCATTTTATTTTTGAGGAACGAAGGGGTATCTTTTGCAGTTCAACTGAAGATATCTCTAGTATACAATGTGAACTTGTACATTAGCAAAACAATATTTAGGTCAATTCTTATACTGCACATGTTGTAAAGCCGTGGAATGTAAAAAAAAGAGGCTTGAAATTTCGTACACAGATTACATAAATTCTGTTGCATGAGCACACTCCCGGAAAGGTAGTAATGCTTTTTGTCCGCTGCAATGACCGCCACCGCAAGGTCGAACAAGGAAAAAGTAGGCAAAAGTTTTGACTTCCTGTTGGTGTCTGAAACCGGTTTATGTTATAAGAAATTTTGTTGTTGAAATTCCTGAATTGAACGTGCAAGCAAGAACGAATTGCAGCTGATACCAAGATTATTAGCTTCAAACATAGATTTGATGAAATACATTATGTTTTATCCTTATCGTTCTTATAGTACACGAAGCTAGAGGTATAGATGAAGAAAAATAAAGATCAATTGTTGACCAACATTTCGAAGACAAGAATTTCAATGCCCAAAGATTTTTTGGCACTGGTGCCTTTCGAAGCTCCTCCTCCGCGCATGTCTCTCCACCCACCGGTTTAAAGGAATATAAACCGGAGGCTACTTTGCCACGCAACTGCAAGTAACTAAACCGAGAAAATGTCGCACCTTCTGCAAAGTTCGAATTTTGCAAGTTTGAAGTCCTCTCTTGTGAAAGAGAGGAAAACAGAAAAAAATAATGCTTAGGAGCTTGGAACACTGAAAATCCTGGCCACGGGAAGACATAAAGCATAATCTGGCTATTTTTATGGAATTTGTTACCAAACGACTGTTTATCCGGAATATATTCTGTAATTCGTTTGTATACTATTGGTGTTGTGTAGCAATTATCTTGCCGGTGATTATTTCTATTGATAATGAATTTGGAGAAAAGTATATTCAGAATAAAATTATATCGTATGATTAGCAGATTTTTACGTAAAAGCAAACGTTAGTATTGATATGTGAATACAAGAAAATAATCTTATATCATAATTTTGTCAACATCGATTTAGAAGTAAGTAAATTAAACTAGTTATGT
>NC_051417.1:7641706-7641839 GCF_015228065.2 Penaeus monodon
GGGGAAAAAACGCGGGAAACTTCGATGACGTCAGACCTACCCCTAGATCACACAACCAAATGTATTTTCAGCTTACTTCCGTGGTTACACACTAAATCTTATATCAGCAGATTATTGTATATTTCTGCGTTTG
>NC_051417.1:7641981-7642063 GCF_015228065.2 Penaeus monodon
TGATGTAGTCTTTCATTTTCTTATAAGCACTTTTTTATATCAACTTAAAATGCAATCTATTGCATTCAAGCTGATAGGCTTG
>NC_051417.1:7642336-7643400 GCF_015228065.2 Penaeus monodon
CAAATATCAACACAAGAATGGATATCAAATTACTTTAAAGTTGAAGATGTTTTATTATGTAACGTGAATTGACATCGCTTAAACCTAATATGTATATTTACATTTTACCTAAAAAGGCAATTAGAGAGATTTCTGGGTCTCATACGGACAGTCAGAACCCTGGACTGTCTTCGTGAAACGGGAGACGTCGACGCCGATATTCTTGAAGGCGGCCTCGCAGCGTCTCAGGTACTGGTCTGCAAGTTTCGGCGAGCGGGAGAAGATGAAGGAGAAGTCGGTGTAGTATCCGAAGTTGAATTCAACGCAGGAGTAGATGCAGGAGAAGTTCTCGTAATCGGTGTCGAGGATGACATAGGGAGCGCTAAAAGCTGGAAAAGGGAAATAGGAGATCGTTAGATATTTCAGGACACAATATCTGCTAATGAATTTCCGTATTTGTTCATTATATGCAAGAACAGAAATGATCCTATTGAGTGCTCACATCCTTCATAGTCGATGGAGAGATGAGGGTCTCCAAGAGGCATGGGAAGGATCTGGCCATTGCGCCTCATGAGGTTTCCGTCAGCGTTGATGCCAGTAGTCTTGGCAATGAATTTGTTTCCATCTGTAAATTAGTAACAGGTAATAACCATTACAAATAACAGAGCCATTAATAACAGATTACTAAAATCGGGATATATTTACACATTAGAAGTTTATGTCAAATGAAAATCCATCTTACCGAAGGAATATTCGTTGCGGACGCACTGCTGGAGGAGTTGGTATGGGTTGTTTGTGAGGGCAATTTCGTACCAGACGCCAGCATACTGAAATGAAGAGATGGTGTTGATATTATCCAAACCTTTTAATCAAGTATTTATATACTAAGTAGATACCGAACCCGTTGGTTTATATATTCTATCTATAACCAAAAACTTATATCTAGCCTTTACACATGTGAATATGTATCTCAGTCGCTTTAAAGGAAGTCAGGAGTTACGCAATAACAATGTATAAAAAAAATGAAAGTGATGTAATAACTATGAACTTAGAATATGTTCACAAAAAGATGGACCAGTGACAAC
>NC_051417.1:7643631-7645485 GCF_015228065.2 Penaeus monodon
CATCCAGGATTTATAAGCAAAGCACCTGATCTATTGATATCATACAACACATTGTATTCAACAAACCTTGGGATGGTTAGGAATTTGCTGTTCGAAGAGAGCTTTCTCGTTTACAACTGGACACCTTCCTGGTACTACGAAATCAGGGATCTTGTCAGCTGCAACTGCTGCCACAAGGGCGACGAAGAAGACCGCAGATTTCATAATTTCTCTTGCTTTTCGACAGCTGTGTCTGCTGGAG
Source organism: Penaeus monodon (assembly GCF_015228065.2). Lineage (NCBI taxonomy): Eukaryota > Metazoa > Arthropoda > Malacostraca > Decapoda > Penaeidae > Penaeus > Penaeus monodon. The sequence goes on from NC_051417.1 coordinate 7,643,873, forward strand.
AATAAGTGGCTCCAGCTATATATAGGGTGGCTTAACGTGAAGAGAGCTTCAAGATATGGCAAGATTACCTGTTTTAATTGCATCTTTAACTGAAAACAGACTCTTTTCGTTCTTCATAACATATGAATTATGTATATATTGAATTTCTTTCTAATATCAAGTTGATATTTCATAAATATATTGACTCTGCAAATACAATAAAAGGGATGAAAACAATAAACCGAAGCTCGTGGCAACATGGCTCCCAGAGCTCCGCCTCCGAGAAAGTTTTCTCCGCCCACAGAATTCAGGCAGGTATAAAACCAGCCACGTGGGGACTTGGGAATTTATCTTCTCAAAGCTCACTGAACTCAACTTGGGATTCACCGTAAACGAAGTCATCCGAGTATTCATTATGTTTTCCACACTCGTCGCTGCTGCCCTCGTGGCTCTTGTCGCTGCTGACGGCATCCCAGACTTCGTTGTGCCTGGAAAATGCGCTAAAGTGGCCAACCAGGATAAATTCGATCTTCGCAAGGTATGGAATTTTTTCTTACTGATGTTATCTATATTAATAGAAATAATGTTTTAAGTATGACTCAGTATCCAAGTTTACATTTGCATTGTTATAATACTGTGCGTCTTCCCCAACAGTACTCTGGCCGCTGGTATGAGACCCAAACCATCGACAACGCCTACCAGCCATTCACTCGCTGCATCCACTCCAACTACGACTACTCTGACTCTGACTATGGCTTTAAGGTGACCACAGCTGGATTCAGCCCCAACAACGAGTACCTGAGACTGGAGGGCAAGATCTACCCTACAAAGGACTTCCCAGCTGCTCACATGCTCGTTGATTTCCCAACAGGTACGTGTGTAACATTTAATCTTCTGGGTATGACGGTATATGGTAGAATCCAATACTGTAATACTAATACGTGAAGTGATTGAACCTTACAATTTTTCTTTCATCAACAGTTTTCGCCGCTCCCTATGAAGTAATCGAGACCGACTACGAGACGTACTCGTGCGTGTATTCCTGCATTGAGTGGAACGGCTACAAGTCCGAGTTCGGCTTCGTCTTCTCCCGCACCCCACAGACGTCCGGGCCAGCGAACGACAAGTGCGCCTCTGTCTTCCGCAAGAATGGAGTCGACTTCGCCTTATTCAATGACGTTGCTCATACGGCTGAATGTGTCTACAGAGCATAAACACACGATTCGCCATAAACATTCTAATTGTATCTGCAACAGATACCATATTCTATATTAAACTGATAAATATTTGCCAGATGTTGGATAATGCGTGCGTGAATACATCCCAAATAAAACTATGTATATATACAGTAGAAATTTAGTTTAAAATTTTCCTTCGCACAAAGAGTATTGTATATAATTGTATATCTATGTATGTGTGTTTACGTCCCATATAGCCATCTGAAAATGTCCCAGGTCTGTTAGGGAATTAGAACTGATGTAAAATACAGCTACACATTTAAGATCCTGAATATGAGAAAGGAACTTGGTTTATGAATTATTCGTAACAGAATTACCTAAATAAACACTATGATAGCTGTTAGATTCATTTAATAAAGATGGTAAATAAAACAGAAGAAAAAAAACAAAGAGCTG
>NC_051417.1:7645547-7645888 GCF_015228065.2 Penaeus monodon
GTATGTAGGTAATAAAATAAAGTTAATCAGCAACACAACCTTGGGCTGCCAAGCATTTTCAAACAATTAAAGCAAGTGTACCATTCAGTCGAAACTATTCCTTTTTTTTACATTTAGATATATCATCGAACAGATTAATAATTTCCTAGATAGATTTGATGCAACTGCTATTTATTTATGAATTAGTGACACCAATGCTAAGTTCAGCAAGGAGTGGGGTTGTTATAAAGGTTAAGAAAAAAAAATGTTAAGGTATCAGACTAAACAGGCTTTATCTTAAAGGAATCGTTACCCAAAATATCAGAGGTACCTTCGCAACTGAATCTCAAATTACATGACAT
>NC_051417.1:7646987-7647169 GCF_015228065.2 Penaeus monodon
ACTCGGTAAGGAGACCGGCTTTTGTTATAAAAACATTGCAAAATTGATATTGATAATGAACTAAAAATAGAGTAAAAAGCGAAGATCAAGTAAGGGTTTAAAACAATAAACAGGGTTTCCGTTGTGGAGTGGCGAAGTGCTGTGTCACGTCCCAAGTGTGTACGTTTGTACGAAAGCGCACT
>NC_051417.1:7647199-7647403 GCF_015228065.2 Penaeus monodon
AAAGCGAGCTGAAGAGGCCATATGTGTGAGGAGAGAGGAGTGAGGAGATGAAGGAAAGTGAGGAAAAGTGAAGACGAAGCTACACACACCCAAACGTTATGTGAGATATGTGGAAAAGTGTGACGATTTAAACATTTGTTTTATATTACATGAATTATTTTGCTGATTCATGATTTTTCTATATGTTTATATTTCATCTTTATC
>NC_051417.1:7654705-7655137 GCF_015228065.2 Penaeus monodon
GTCCTTGGTCCGCCCCTACCCTGCGCTGGTTTCCTGCCCCCGGCCGCCCCCTCGTCCCTCCGGGTTGCGGTGCCCCTGTCGGAGGCGGGCCGTGGCTCGGTGCCCCCACCCTTCCGTCCCTGATTCCGGTCCCCCTCCTTCTGTTGGCGTTTCCCGGTCCCTGTTTTCCCCGCTCGTTCTCTTCGTCGTTGGCGCCTGCGAGTGCGCCGGCGCCTGGGGCTTCCTCCCCTTTCTTTTCTCCTGCCCATTCTACCCCCACTGCTCCTCCCAGCCATGCTTCCTTTCCTCCCCCCTTCCGCCGTCCGCGTGGGTTCTCCAGGGGCGCGTTCTTCGTGGGCCAACCTGGTTGGCCCCGTAACTCGCCTCTGGACGCCCCCGCCGCTCCCGACCCCCTGCCTCCCTTCCGGAACCCCCCTTCCACACACTGGCCCG
>NC_051417.1:7661464-7661765 GCF_015228065.2 Penaeus monodon
CTCTAATTTAGGAAAGATACTTAGATATTAACAGAAATCCTTGTAAAAGAATTAGAAAATATCCCAACAATTATGGTTTTGACGCTTGGTTTGTGCATTTAAATATTATATAAAGATAGATGAAAGAAGAAGAATGTACCTTGCACTCAAGAAAACTCAGGTAAATAATGGCCTAAGATGTTACAGGAAAAAAATAGTTGTCTAGTGACATTTGGTAACTCTTCCTACTTATTACGAGGAGAAGGTGTGTTGCCATAATTGCATATTAGAGATAGTTATTCGTGTGTGAATTTTCTTATTT
>NC_051417.1:7664086-7664987 GCF_015228065.2 Penaeus monodon
AATATTTTCCTCTTTTGATGAGCTAGAAAAGTACCCCGTTAACTCTATTAGCATGCAGGTACATTTAAACCAACCAGACGGAAAAAAGATCGGCACGACAGCGTCGGGATCGATCACAAGACGACCGACAGTAACCTTTTAGCCACTAGTTTACCTCCCGACAAGGCCGAGCTGTGCATTCTGCTTGTAGCCTGTGATTAAACTTCAGTTGAGATTAATTCAATGCGGTGGCACGTTGGGACGGAAGTTGTTTCAAGTTGATTGGACAGACAACCGAAAGCAAAAGGTTAAGAAATAATGGTTTGGTAAAATAAAATTAATTTGCGGCTTTGGCTTTTTGCGTATATCAACTGGTATTTATTTTTATTTTATGTGATGTTTTGAATGCGATCAATAACGTATATGCCACGCGATATGGAACAAAACAAGTGGGTAAGGGCTATCACAGTAACGTTTGTAATATGTGAAATAATGCTCAAACAGATTAATAAATAAACTGTATCGGTAATTTACCGGATCCTTGAAAAGCAAACTGAAAAAAGAAATAACTGTAATTTACGATTTGTTGATTATAGTACCTACATGTATCCATTTTTATATACACCTTTAGACACACACCGAAAAAAGAAAAAAAAAATTGTAGAGCGCTAGTGTTACCATCTGCAGGCGACTAAGAACTACATTATTCTTTGTGGTAGTAGTGCGAAGCCTGATATTATGGGGTATTACGATATCACGGTATATCATCGAGCATTAGGATTGAAGAGAGAGTGTTACCTGCGAGGGTTTCTTATAGATCTGTTGGATATTTGAGATTTTTTCCTATTCAAAAAATTATGGTGTGAATAAAAAAAATTACGTATCGTTTTTTGTTTGTTTTTATTTTACTGTTGCAAACCCA
>NC_051417.1:7665336-7665452 GCF_015228065.2 Penaeus monodon
ATTTATCTGTCTCTGGCTATGAAACTGTCCAAAACACGCGCAATATGATTAACATAAAATTCAAATGCAGTCTCGAAATATCGGCACTCGACATCCTACCTCTCTCTCTCTCTCTG
>NC_051417.1:7665479-7665765 GCF_015228065.2 Penaeus monodon
AACACACACAAAGGCGGAGGAAGGAAAAAAGTCCCACAATTCTTATCTCGAAACTTCGCCCTTTTTCTCAACGTTGAAAAGGGCGTGTGTTCGTGTGTACCAACGTCATTTCACTCCTACAAACACAAGGCCCACCGCTGAAATTCGGCTGATGGCTTTTACACATTGCCACAGAAAGGCGCCTTCCCTTACGACGTCATTGATGTAGAAGGGACAAGAGCGACATAAGATTCTGCTGTGGTTGACTACGTACTTTTCAGATCAGGATTTGGTGGAGCAGGTTACC
>NC_051417.1:7666174-7666309 GCF_015228065.2 Penaeus monodon
GCTGCGAGCCAGAGCCATCCACGGCGCCCCTCTATCTGAAAGAGAGTTGCCGCGCCGGGTCGCCATGTCCCTCGGTGCCGGAACAAATCGCTGATAGAGATCCAGAGAAATTACCTCTGCGAGTCCTGTGGCCAT
>NC_051417.1:7666610-7666727 GCF_015228065.2 Penaeus monodon
GCCGATTCTCCAAATAAATTCCATATCTAATCATAGGAATTGAGACATATCTTTTTTTTTTTACCGACCTGACAAATTCTTTAAGATACAAAAATGGCCACCAGGTCGTCATAAAAC
>NC_051417.1:7666801-7666980 GCF_015228065.2 Penaeus monodon
ATGGTCTGCGGCATGACCAACCAGGAAAGTCTGGCTAAAATCTGAGTCTCGTACACCTGTTCTCACGCGAGCGATAACTTTTGAAACAGAAACGTTCCACAGTACATCGGCTTTTAAAGGTTGAATGATGTAATGAGGAAAGAGGTAAGATAATACAATTTACTGTCGTGACCTTTAGA
>NC_051417.1:7667971-7668584 GCF_015228065.2 Penaeus monodon
TGGAACCTCGTTAAGCTCTCATTCTCGTGTTTTTTCATAAACGGTACTTGGCAACTCCTCTCCCTGGGGTGCCACCAGAAGAGCACCGGTTTTTCGTCACTGAAAAACTGCCCCGGCATTTCAATTTATTCCTTGCGCCTTTATGGGCACGCTGCTTAGCATTTTCAGACCTAATCACTATCGTTTATGCTGATCAAATGAGACTGGTACTGTTATGAGAATTCATATGAAACATTGTTGATATGAGTGTCATGAAAAACATATTGTTATTGAAACGCCATTATTTTATCACAATGGTCCTTATTGTGACTCTTCCTAGATCGCTTTGGTTTAACCTAGGATCTGTACATCTACCTATCACTCCACACACACGCGCACACTATCATCAGCATTCAGAACATTCTTATGAACCTCCCTTCCCCTTGCCACTGTTACCAGAACAGAGCGGGAGCCCTCTCTTTTAAGACAAAAAAATATATATATATTGTCTCATATATCATCCTTGAACCGTGGTTTCCATACTCTGACTTTTCCATAAACAAGCCTGGTTCCAATAATAAGCTTTTTAATCTTTTGAAAATCAACAGATTTTGCTTTTACAAAAAAATGGACT
>NC_051417.1:7671063-7671191 GCF_015228065.2 Penaeus monodon
AGTCTATATTTTAGAAATGGCAAAAACTCTTGGTTTACAAAAGGCTGAGAAGCTTAACAGTGGTACCAAGCTTGTTATGGAAAAGTCAGAGCTTGAATCCAAGGTTCAAGGATGATATAGGAGACAGA
>NC_051417.1:7671367-7671527 GCF_015228065.2 Penaeus monodon
TTCCTTGAACGACAAGTTATGCATTTTAGTAATATTAGTACATGCATAATTTCTCTTTGACGTAATTATACCTGAAGGAGTGCTTGCCACAAACTGGTTTACAAAAACAGTTTCTGACAGACTTTCCTGCATGCCATCTGAGTTTTAAATAATGCACAAG
>NC_051417.1:7671577-7671756 GCF_015228065.2 Penaeus monodon
CGCTTATTCAGAATACCTGCAAGCTTCGAGTGAGATCATATAATTTTGTCCTTACCTATTCATTAGGAGCATGCGAAAATATGTCATCTGTTATCATAGATTGATCAACTTGACCAAAAAATGTAATTTCAGCTGAGCGCCTGAATGTAATTTTTTAAGATATATTCTTAAGGAGGTAG
>NC_051417.1:7672945-7673916 GCF_015228065.2 Penaeus monodon
GGACCAATTCATGCACATTTATGATTTACATGTCTATCTTGGGGGGGGGGGGGGAGATCAAGAAGGGAGAAAGGGAAAGGGAGGGGAAAGGGAGGGAACTTAAAGAGTGAAAGGGGAAAGGGAGGGGAAATGAAGGGAGGCTCAGAGAAAGAAAGAGGGGATGGGAGAGGGACGGAAGGGGAAAAAGGATCGAAGGAGAGAGGGGATTTAAGGATTAAGATGAAGGAGGTGGGAGGGGGTAGATTTTGGAGTGAGAGGGGGGGGGGGGTGTAGCGAGAGGGAAAAGGAGAGGAAGAAGAAACGGGGGATGGAAGGCGAAAGGTAGAAAGAGGAGTTTGAAAGAGTGAGAAAAGAGTACATTTTATCATATTACTTATTCATTCATTCATATACCTTTTTTTATTTTCTTTTTTCCCTGTGGGGTCTCACTTGTGTCTATTTACGGAGAAAAGACAACAATGTTGGAGACAAGATAAATTCCTCCGCTTTATCAAAATTCGAACTATTACTTAACCTATTGTTCATACATCTCAAACCCGAAAAAAAATGCTACAGGCCACCTGAATGGTCAAGTGTTGATCAATATCCATGGGCTGATATACTTATGCCTCTTGAAGAGATCATTCTGTACTTTTCCAAACGTAAAATTAAACATGAACCCTGTAATGACGGCAAAGTTTACATGTAACACCCTGGTAATCGTATCTCTATCCACTGCTTTTTAGCAGTTCGTATGCAAAGTGTAGTCCTCGGGTGTGTCTGCCTCATCTTTACCCATTTTTTTGACAAACGTATAAGGTCAGTTTGCAAAATGATTCCTTGTTAGCATTTTATAGATATAACGCCTACCTTGTGAGTTCTAGCGTATATAAAAATACTGGATTTCGTTTAGGTTTTTAATGGGTAAAGTTAATTACAAATAGAGCATATAATGAAAAAGTAGTATATGTCTTAATCTTTGAATAAAGACT
>NC_051417.1:7673998-7674214 GCF_015228065.2 Penaeus monodon
AGATGCAGCCCAAAGAAGAGAATGGTAGGTCAGTGGGTACAGGGCGTATTGAGCAGGAACTAATTGCTAGGTTCGTTCTCTTACATTCATTTTGGCTGCGGCCTTGCATATCATCAATTTATTATATAAATTCCGATATTAATTTGGATATTCAGACACTACTGAAACGTGTAGTTGGCCAGGACCCTATAATATATAATCTGCGCCTCACTGCAG
>NC_051417.1:7674299-7674599 GCF_015228065.2 Penaeus monodon
TTGCTTACTTTATGCGAGCATGTTTAAGCGTTGTAGGTGTTAAATTTCGTCCTTAAACTTACGGGCACGTGGACTTGGAGTCACCCCTACTTTGCTTCGTATTGAAAAGGAAAAAACTCGCGTATAGTATCGGCGAACCCTCGTACCCTGGAGCAAAGCGTCCCGGTCATCCTTAGGGTTACATGACTGAGGCAGAATAGTTTCAGAAAGTCCTTTCATTTATCACGCTGGGCATCCCCTGGCCTTTGTCCCTTTCACTCATACCCCTTGGCTAAAAGGCGTCTGTTGGTGTGTGCGTAA
>NC_051417.1:7676434-7676589 GCF_015228065.2 Penaeus monodon
ACGGTATATATGAAAGGGCAGCTCAAGGTAGTTGACTTTTATTACCGGGTACAAGTGACATTAATTTGAGCAGAGAATACCATAGATATGAGGCTTTTCACAATCCTAATGAAACACGTTCACCTTCGAGTAATAATTCTTGTGGGAAAGGTGAG
>NC_051417.1:7676623-7676784 GCF_015228065.2 Penaeus monodon
GAGACGGAGAGAAAAAAGACCTATTTAATATTACTGGTCGCGGGCGTCTCCTTCTGCCGTCACTAGTGACTTTAAAAATGAAAGCGTTTAAGAGACTTGGGTACAGTTCACGCTTTTGTTCACAGGGTCAGTGAACTTTTTATCACTAGTTGGGTCAGCTG
>NC_051417.1:7677261-7677458 GCF_015228065.2 Penaeus monodon
GCAACAAGTAAAGAAAATGGAATATGAATGTAAGCAGATGTTGATAACCAGATAAAAATAACACTTGATCACCTCGTTACGTAGCTCATTATCTCTCTAACGGATATTTACGTTTCTTCAGCACCTCAAAAAGTTAGTCATTGTCGCCTTAGCTTTAATAATCATTTTCTAAGTTGCAGAAGAGTTCTCATTGATCT
>NC_051417.1:7677755-7677971 GCF_015228065.2 Penaeus monodon
CACGTGTAGGATTTACATGTTTGAATATTAATGAGGACGGTCCATGCAAATTCATCTTTCGATCATACTAACTGGATGACAAGACATGGTTGACCCATTGACAGCCTGGGTGTGAGTCAGAGTTAAAGCTTTTAAAGTTTAAAAATAAGCAAAGCTGCGCAAAGGCATAAACGTAAGAAATGAATAGATTACTTGACTAAATCATGAAACTGTGAA
>NC_051417.1:7678491-7678566 GCF_015228065.2 Penaeus monodon
CTGGCTGGGAGCTGCCAGGCTTGAAGCGGATGATAGCTGTCCAGTGAGATCGGGAAATCTCTCCCACTGACGAGA
>NC_051417.1:7680081-7680335 GCF_015228065.2 Penaeus monodon
GTTTTTATTGTTTTGGGTTTTGTTTTTGGGTTGGGTTTTGGTTATTTTCTTATTATGGCTTCCCAATTTATTCTTTTCCCCCCCGGTGGTCATCGGGGTTCCTTTTCCAAGGGGAAACCCCGGGGTATCCCCTCAATCGTTTGGGGCCCGCGTTGACATTGGAGTGGCTTGCCACACCCCCGGCCCCCTATTATAATATAATTTTAAAAAATATCAATAATAATAGTTGTGTGTGTGTTTGGTGCTTTTGGGGG
>NC_051417.1:7683685-7683750 GCF_015228065.2 Penaeus monodon
GTTGGTTTATGTTCCAAATGATTTGTAGTATATTTTAATTTATCTCTTATTTTTCTCCCCCTTAT
>NC_051417.1:7685024-7685102 GCF_015228065.2 Penaeus monodon
AAATATTTTATAAAAATAGAAAATTTTTTTTTATAAAAATAATATTAATTTTAATTAATATAAGATATTATATATATT
>NC_051417.1:7685776-7685882 GCF_015228065.2 Penaeus monodon
GATGTCACCTCTCCCTAAAATAATTTCTTAGTTACTCCATTTACTTTTATATTCAAAGGAAAATCTCAACCTGCTCATGATCTACCTTAAAAACCATGATATATCT
>NC_051417.1:7686143-7686504 GCF_015228065.2 Penaeus monodon
AGAAAAATCGCCACACTAGGACTTAAAAAGACGTTGTAAAAAGTTGTAAATCGTGAAGCGCTGTATTAACTCAAAGAACAGGCGGACTTAAATGTTCCCAAAGAAATCTCAGTAAAGATCTCAGCTGTTACGTACAAAGAGGGGCAACAGTGAGAAGCTGTTCCTTGTATAGATGATAATGATCAAGAAAATGAGTAAATACATATAGAATAAATGTCTCAAGGTCTAAATGAAATATTTTCTTGAGGATGAGGACTGACGTGTGTTTGACTGGTCACAGGGAAGCACTTGTACAGAATTTCCTTAGGCTGTGATTTTGTAAGTGAAGGAAGAACAGAAGTTTATTATTATTTTTTTTTAT
>NC_051417.1:7686781-7687130 GCF_015228065.2 Penaeus monodon
TCGCCGCGCGTACAGCCATCCTACAGCTTCTTCAGCGTACAGCCTCGTCACTCTGATGTCGGGCCAGAGGACCGGCGGGAAGCTGTCCACAGGCACGGTAAGAAGCTTAGTGCGCTTTCAGCTTGCAAAACGCAATCTGCAACTCATGCATTGACGTAATTAGCTATCAGATAGATCGTGTTAGATACAATATCAAGCGACTATGATATTTTTTTTTATGACTTTTTCAACTGATGGTTTATTTGTTGCAATAATTGGATACAAATCCTTTAACAGAGAGATAGACAGAATTAAATGATAAAATCTCCTAATGTCAGAATATTGTTAATAAATCGTAACAATGAGCGGT
>NC_051417.1:7687172-7687251 GCF_015228065.2 Penaeus monodon
TAAGTGCCACGATTGTCACTAAGTCTGAAGTTGGATCTGTTACTCCACTCCATCCGCTAAAAGAAAGTTAGGGAAGACT
>NC_051417.1:7687612-7687817 GCF_015228065.2 Penaeus monodon
TTGAGTACGAGATAATGTATACTTTTGTGTCATTCATGAATCGCTTAAGGAAAATCCCCCACATCGGTTCTTTCCGTCGACGTGAACCACTCTTGACAATGTATTCAAAGCTACTTAAAATGAGGGAAGCTTTGATCCCTACATAAACCGCTTCAAAGAACGAACGATAAAAAAAAATCACCTTAAGAAGCTAATCATCACCCGA
>NC_051417.1:7687875-7687993 GCF_015228065.2 Penaeus monodon
CGTAGAAAATAGATGACAATCAATTATCTTAACATAATCGCAATTATTAATGTATTAACAAATAAGTGAATATATAATTAGATGAATAAAAAGATGAATAAGTAAAAGAAAGATTTAT
>NC_051417.1:7688233-7688425 GCF_015228065.2 Penaeus monodon
AATCAGAAGGCAGTTAATTGCTTCATAACTGTGACGTGTTTATCCGACAATTCTAATGCGAGTCACATTCTTGCCTTAAGATCTCGCTCTGCATGACAAAGCTGGACGGCTGAGTTAGGAGCAATGATCTTTAATGCGGCATCTTATGAAGCGCTTGTTGCAAACGGAGCTTCATTGTGTCTGTTCGTTCAT
>NC_051417.1:7688596-7688947 GCF_015228065.2 Penaeus monodon
ACGGAGAAATAAAATAGATATAGCCATAGGCAGAGATGGTTTATAGATGCGTGAATGTGCGTGAGTTTGTAAGCTTGTGTGTAACGGCGTGTGAGTGTGAGTATACATATAAGTGTGTGTTTATTGTTATATCATTGCCAAAAGCGACAAAAAGCAAGACATGCTAGTCTTGGTGCATTTTACTAACAATGGTGTGAAATGATTTTTTTCAGCACTGTCTGTCTGTTCTATAAGCTTTGGAATCCTGTCGCGAGGCTTAACATTAAGCAGCATTTTTAATACATAGGCAAGGAAAACTCTTTTAAGACGCTCGTGTACATTAATCATAAATATATTATATAAGAGCCCTAT
>NC_051417.1:7689047-7689958 GCF_015228065.2 Penaeus monodon
AAACAGAAGATTCAATATATGCAAAGCCCGTCATTAGGGTCAAAATACATAAAGATTACCGACCGTCAACAAAACCGCGCTCTATTTTCTCGAAACTTTACACCCTCTGGGTAAATGATATGTAACTTTTCTGCGATCTCGGTCAAATAACGACCTAGAGAAAAAACTGAGTCAAATGAATACGTAATTACCTAATATTCATGCTTTCTGTCAAATAAGATGGTAAGGCTGAGTGTGAGGTGAGTTGCTGTTATATTAGTAGTATTCTGACAGCTTTAGGATTTCTGATATTCATCAACTGTGAAGAAATACTATGTGAAGCTGTGAAGAAATACTATGGCCGTTACTATGACTGTTAGTTTCGAATCTGTTCTGACGTTTGGAAAGGTTTTCTAACGTTATGTAGTACATGGAAGAATATGCTAACGATTGTTTAAACACCATATAAACAATCAATTGATTTTTTGACAGTCGAGGTAAATCTTGAATTATTATCAACATTTTTTTCAGAAACATTTTACTTCAATACTACAGACGTAAAAAAACTCGATGTTTCGAATAAGTTGGAAGGACAGAGACAACTGCAGTTTCTATATAGTTTGCCTGGTTTATCCTTAGTATTATTGATACCTTTCATATAACTAGAGTCGTGAGGGCTATTGCGATAAAGACTTGGGCATTCCAAAGGAAAAAAAACAGTCGATTACTGTAGAAGTAAGAAAGGATATAAAACTTGCTCAGATATGAAATATTGTCGATTACTATGGACGGAAAGTATAGAAAACTGAAATATCGCAACGCTGGGAAAACCATTATTGATGACATCGTAGTAACAACATCGATGGCATTCCTTGCCATACTCCAGGTGGTTAAAGTCTGTAGGCATCTCTTTACTAGCAGATCTTTGGCAA
>NC_051417.1:7690008-7690384 GCF_015228065.2 Penaeus monodon
GGACAGAATTCCGAAGGTCACCTGATTATCTCAATACCCATTAAAAAATAAAAATCCTCTTGCCCTTTTTACCGGCGTACATCTGAATATCCTTTGGCAATCGGTCTTGGACGAAAAAAAAAATATTGTAGACTACAGATTACTTTATGATATATTACTAACCTGCTTTTATTCTTCCTTCAGGTGTCGCTTTCTCTAATTAGATACGTTAGAGACGGATTAAAGGAATATATCTTTCTATACATAGATATGAAGATAAAGAAGGGAAGAGAGGAAGTTAAAACTAAGTAATATACACAAGTGGTTGTTTGTGGTGGCACATATAAGCTCATCATATGTATATTCCGGAGATACAGTATCATAGGGCAGCAAGGGG
>NC_051417.1:7690962-7692274 GCF_015228065.2 Penaeus monodon
CTGTTTTTTTTTCGAGGGTACTTCATAATACTGGCAATTCATCTACAATCACGGAATTATATATGCTTGGTTTGTCCCTCTCCATTATTACAGCTCGACATATGCTTTCTCTCAGACCACAAACATCTGGCTGGGATGAAATTACCTCGTGGTGTATTTTAAGGGACATGCTTAGGGCCTACTGTCTTTATTTATGCAATAAATAATACATGTAGAAATGATAATACTTTACTAAATAATGAATAATGCAGTCCTAACCATGATTAAAAGATATCCCTTTACCGATTGTCGGCGAATGTAAATGTCTTGGCATTAATAATCGACCTAAATTCATGTAAGTCATCTAATGATAAGGCAAGTGAGTATATTACCACCCTGTGTTAATATGCCGGTTTTAGTACTACGGCACGTTCAACTAAAATAGCTGGATCATTCGTACACCTTCCGAATATGCAGCGTTTGTCAGGCACCCGGGACTTCCCCAAGATCAACACCATCAGGCAATGCATAGTAATCATCACGGTGCACAGCTTGTGAATTAAGATACTGAAGATAGCACACATTATATAAGAGACGCGAGGGGCTAACACTGGCGTTTGTAATTCTTTTGAAGTCTTATGGAGACCATGGAAGCATTACCCACACCTTTGTAAGATGTAAACGGACTGAAAACTAAGAGAGGAGGTAAGGCATCGAAATAAAATAATTTTAGTGTTTCATACAATCAGCAAAATTGATTATCAGCAGTAATGTGACGTGATAAATTTACATTTTGATAACATTACGTTTTAGCACACACATCGAACTTAGCAACTCATTTAAAGCATATACGTGTATATTTTAAACAAATATATATTACTAGAAATTATGCAACTAATGGTGTAAGCTAAACTGTAAGCTGAGTCATCATGTCATGTATGCAAAATTTGTGCAACGCAACTTTTCTGGCAAATAAAACTTTTCTGTCTATTCTCATTAATATCATAAATCTTTGGCCACATCCACACACAAGTGAGCGAAAGCACAAGGTGTTAACACTAGCTGCAGGCGAGCGAGGGCGAGTAAACCGTTGTTCAAACGTTTATTCAGAGAGGATACGTAGACTGGGTTAATGAAGAAAATGCTTGCTCATGAAAAAAAAAGTACTTATGAGAAAGCTTGTTCATTAGAGACATTCAAATAAATCACCGCCCATTCGTTCCCTCCTATCCGAGGACTGCAAATCTAAAAGAAACGTGACCACGAACATTGCGTAATACTAGAGCCGTGCGGGATAAACTTTGCTAAAGATTATCAGAATAATATTACCAAG
>NC_051417.1:7693677-7695938 GCF_015228065.2 Penaeus monodon
TTTCCTGTTTGGTTCCATGCAAGGTGGTCGCAACGAAATAGGAAAGGCTTTAATTGTTGATTTTATTTCGTGACATATGGTATCTAGCCATAAAAGAGCAATTTACTGACATTTTACCAAGACATGTGGCTGCTGTATGGGCAAGATGAACCCTGGGTTGTCTTCGTGAATCGAGAGGGGTCAACACCGATGTTCATGAAAGCGGCTTCACAACGCCTGTAATAACTGTCAGCTAGACTTGGTGAGCGGGAGAAGATGAAGGCGAAGTCGGAATAATAGCCGAAGTTGTATCCGGAACAGCTATAGATGCACGAGAAGTTCTCGTAGTCAGTGTCCAGAATCACATAGGGAGCCATCCAGGCTGCAAAGAGGCGAATCGTATTGTTAATCATACTATTATACACTTTTGTATGAATTACCTAAACATACAGTATTTACTTCGTGTCCACTTACGTACAAAATCTTATTGTGAATACTCACATCCTTCGTAGTCCACAGAAAGATGAGGTTCTCCGAAAGGATTTGGCAGAACCTGACCCTTACGTGTCATTCGGTTTCCTTTGGCATCAATACCAGTGGACCTGACGTTGAACTTGGTTCCATCTGAGAAAACAATTTTAGCTTTCTGATTCCTTTTAGAAGAGTAAACTAAGGGTAAGTTAAGTTTGCATGTCAAATATAACATAAACTAATTCTACAACCGTAAGACTCTTACCTAAGGTATATTCGTTTCGGACACACTGGTGGATAAGTTGGTAAGGGTTGTTTGTGAGGGCTATTTGATACCACAAACCAGCATACTGTAATTACAGAAGCATACTCTAGCAAATGTTGTATATGGAATATATAGATATTGTATATCATTATGTTTTAGGACTAAAATGAACTTACCTTGGGATGATTAGGCCTTTGCTGCTCATAGAGGCTTCTCTCGTCAACAAGGGGACATTTTCCCGGCACGACGAAATCGGGGATTTTGTCGGCAGCAGCAAAGGCTGCGAGAGCAAGGAACAATAGCGAAGCTTTCATGGTACTTTTGCAGTGTCAGTGCCGCTGTGCAGTCTGGTAATTCTTTATATACAAAATGCGTGTCAGTAACGGTGCGCAGAAGTCTTATAAAGAAACATTAATTGCAGATCAACCTCATGGGATATACTCGTCCACTCTCCTCCATTAGTTTAACCATTTGAGTATTAATATAGAGATATCGATAACATTAATCACAATCCATAGAAAAAAAGAGGAAAATGAATCCTAATGAAATCCAGCGACGACATTCGTGATCTTCGGAGCTCCTCTTCTGCTTTGCATAAGCTTCGTGACATATAAAAAGCATGAACTTGGCGTCAGAACTCACACATCGCAGGACACCATGTTGAAGACACTCGTAGCTGCTGCCCTTGTGGCTATGGTCACAGCCGACGGCATTCCAGACTTCGTAGCTCCTGGAAATTGTGCCAAAGTGGCAAATCAAGACAACTTCGATCTTCGCAGAGTAAGTTGTTTTCCAATCTATTACTTCTAGTATATTCATTTGTAAATTGATTAATGCGCAGTTGCATCCCAGTGCCTAAGTAACATTTTGTTCCCCAACAGTATGCTGGTCGCTGGTATCAGGTCCAGATCATTGACAACGCCTACCAGCCATACACTCGCTGCATCCACTCCAACTACGACTACTCTGACTCTGAGTATGGCTTTAGGGTGACCACAGCTGGATTCAGTCCCAACAACGAGTACCTCAGGCTGCAGGGCAAGATCTACCCCACAAAGGACTTCCCAGCTGCCCACATGCTCATTGATTTCCCTACCGGTAAATATCTCTTGCATGCACGTTTAACTGTGTATTATTGTATATGATAGAATTCCTGGATAGGATATCGATTGATGACTCTTTGTAATTATGTGTTGTCCCTTCTTTTACTAACAGTTTTCGCCGCTCCTTATGAAGTAATCGAGACTGACTACGACAGTTATGCCTGCGTATATTCCTGCATTGACACAGACAAGTACAAGTCCGAGTTCGGCTTCGTCTTCTCCCGTACTCCACAGAACTCCGGCCAAGCGGTTGACAGATGCGCCTCCGTATTCCGCAGGAACGGCGTCGACTTCTCCCTCTTCAACGTAGTTCCTCATACAGCCGAATGTGTTTACAGGGCATGAGATATATAGCCCTTTATATTTCTTTGCAATCATGTCACAGGTAACCTGTGTAATTAAAATGAAACTGGAACTTGCAACTTGCTTTAATACCCCCCCCC
>NC_051417.1:7696757-7697162 GCF_015228065.2 Penaeus monodon
CTTTCAACTTAGTTCCTTATACAGCTGAATGTGTTTACAGGGAATGAGATGTATAGCCCTCTGTATTTCTTTGTAATCATGTCACAGGTAATCCTCTATAAATAACACTTGCAACTTTTATTAATGCCCCCCCTAAAAACATGGTGCACAAGCTATTAGATAGAAAATACAAACTGGAGTGAGTGAAAGTACGAAATCCGATGACAGTAGCGTGATCATATGACATCTCTGCGGTGGGAATTAAGATTGGAAAAGTCATGATTTTTTATCAAAACTGATGATTTTGTAGGGCTCTAACATTTTATTGTATGAATAGTGAAATTAAAGTCAAACTAATCCAAAATTAGGCATCTAAATCGCTGAAATGTTTCGAAAAGTGCTGCATATTATCGTGACCATGTTACA
>NC_051417.1:7697253-7697392 GCF_015228065.2 Penaeus monodon
AATTAAAAAGAAAATGTTAGTTAAGCTTCAACACATGTCATGAGTGATTATAGCTACAATACCTACCAATGACACAAAAAAGCAAAACTGCTTAAAAAAAGAAAAACAAAGGAAATATAACAATGTGTTTACATCAACA
>NC_051417.1:7697914-7698027 GCF_015228065.2 Penaeus monodon
ATGATCTTATATTCTAGCCGTGCTGGAATCGATTTGGTACCGGTTATCACGGTAATATATTTATGATGCATTCAATCACAAGCACGCACACACAATACATAGCGCTTATGTTT
>NC_051417.1:7698088-7698358 GCF_015228065.2 Penaeus monodon
GCCGTAAGCCACTCATTTGCGACTTACCAACCAGCTACTTAATTAACCAACATATATCTGAAATTGAATATATTCAAATAAAATTACAATAAAGCAGTAAGTTCTCGCATTTACCTGGTCTAGTTATTTGAGTCCAGACATGGTGTACTTATCTTCCAACTTTTCCGGCGACCAGAAATCACATCCGTGGAGGCTGCCGACCCTCCTCCTCAGCCCTTGCTCCTGTTCTGAGGATCCCGTAGCAAACGGCGGCAGCCTCTGAAGGAGTAC
>NC_051417.1:7698766-7698852 GCF_015228065.2 Penaeus monodon
ATCTAGCAAGCGACGAGTGGGCCTCCGGAGTTGACCCCCGTTGCTTATATTAGGCATAACTGATGTCTGTGATATACGTGATATAC
>NC_051417.1:7699107-7699399 GCF_015228065.2 Penaeus monodon
GCTGTTACTCTGTTTAAGAACACGGTCTATCGCTTGCATTTTCACAATCTTATGACCAACTGGTCCTTCAAATATCCCTCACCTCCCCCTATTTACCTATTCATATGTCGATCGATCTGCATATCTCCGTCTCTCTCTTCTGTTTAATAAAACTCTAAGCTGCTGAAATCTGACTATGAAAAAGAAGCTCAAATATTGGAAGTGACATGATAGACGATGTGTATCAGGTACTAGTTTTTTCCCTCCATTGTATGGTTACGCATCACCTTTAGTGTTTTCAGACAAGTCCTGA
>NC_051417.1:7699743-7701610 GCF_015228065.2 Penaeus monodon
TAGACTTTTTTTGGGGGGATAAAGACGCCAAACTGATGCGCGTGTGTCGTGAAACATACGGTTCCTCCCTTTTCACCTTTTCACCTGCATCCAGCATTTATTCCTAAACCTTCATGTTTTTGTGATGCAGTGAAACCGTTATTTTTTAGATTCGCTATTTCATAATTCACTTGTAATATTAGACTACATATAAAGATATCAAACTAGGGAAAAGTTAAAATGTATTCTGAGGATTAAAGAAACGAGTAAGAGGATAAAATAGATTATTTTCTGAAACAAATTCTGGTCATACGCATTTCATTCTTATGAACAGCCGCGCCCTCGGGGAAATAAAGTCATAATTTTCCACACTAAATACTATCCTGATTGATCACCTTGTTTGTTGATGTAAACGAATGGACTTTTTTACTCAGAAGAATTATGATTTCTACAAGTCAGGAAGAAGATTTGCATATATAAGTACTTACCTTTTTTCTGATACTTAACGGTATTACTTTCTTATTATGCACACACACGCACAAATGTGTCAGTGTCGGTGTTTATATGTACTGTAGGTAGCCACGATAATATATAACACGATTTTGAAACCAATAATTCATATTAATCTTTCCTTAGACTAATTCTCTTACTAATCACGCATACACAAAAACAGTATCATAAAATCATCAGTTATCATTGAAAAAAAAAAAAACATATGACATTTCAAATCTACCATAAGTTACTTTAATCCCTAGCGTAGCGTGTTATATAATCAAATGATTAAGTCCGTTATTATATTTCTCATTTTCCTTCTCATTTTCTCATTAATGCAGGTTGCAAGTTCCAACTATATTTGGTTTATAAAATGTGACATGATTACAAAGAAATACATAGGGTTGTATATCTCATGCCCTGTAAACACATTCGGCTGTATGAGGAACGACGTTGAAGAGGGAGAAGTCGACGCCGTTCCTGCGGAATACGGAGGCGCATCTGTCAACCGCTTGGCCGGAGTTCTGTGGAGTACGGGAGAAGACGAAGCCGAACTCGGACTTGTACTTGTCCGTGTCAATGCAGGAACATACGCACGGGTAGGTCTCGTAGTCAGTCTCGATCACTTCATAGGGAGCGGTGAAAACTGTTGGTAAAAGAAGGGACAACGCATAATTAGAAAAAGTCACTGGCCAGTATCCAATCTTTGGATATTAATATATAAAATAATGCAAAGTTTTAATGGACATAGCTGAGAATTCCATATACATACCAGATGGGAAATCAATGAGCATGTGGACAGCTGGGAAGTCCTTTGTGGGGTAGATCTTGCCCTCCAGTCTGAGGTACTCGTTGTTGGGGCTGAATCCAGCTGTGGTCACCTTAAAGCCGTAGTCAGAGTCAGAGTAGTCGTAGTTGGAGTGGATGATGGGCGTTGTCGATGATCTGGACCTGATACCAGCGACCAGCATGCTGTTGGGGAACAAAATGTTACTTAGGCACTGGGATGCAACTGCGTATTAATCAATTTACAAATGAATATATTATAAGTAATAGATTGGAAAACAACTTACTCTGCGAAGGTCGAGGTTGTCTTGATTTGCCACTTTGGCACAATTTTCAGGGCTACGAAATCTGGAATGCCGCCGGCTGCGGCAATAGCCAAATCGTTGAGCCTCTCGCTTCATGAACACAACTCAGGGTTCATCCTGGCCTTACAGCAGTCATAGGTCTTAGTAAAATGTCAATAAAATGTTCTTGCATGGACAAATAATATATATCTTCGAAATAAAATCAACTATTTATTTCCTTTTTTTCACTACGATCACCTTACACATAACTGAACACACAATTAAAAATGAATAGTGCATTTTCACAGTATATACTGCATATTTTC
>NC_051417.1:7701661-7701856 GCF_015228065.2 Penaeus monodon
CACATAAACACACATTTGCATGTTTGTTTATTATGTGTATGTAGATGTACATAATAAACACACGAAATCGCAAAAAGTCAGCACAGCTTTTGCTAATAATGAGGTTAAATCTGGGATGAGAAATATTTAATTCAGTGTCAAAGCATGTGGCGATTGTCTGTATATCTTTTTGGAATCTATTATCAAAACTCTTAT
>NC_051417.1:7702273-7703060 GCF_015228065.2 Penaeus monodon
TGTTATACCATAAGATAAAGGACCTTAGAATCAGACAAGTAGCATATGGATACGTAATAGCTAAACAAAGCGCAAACAAAAGTAAGTATTACTGTTAGAAATGGAGTGACATAAGACATAAGAACTATATGTCATTTGTGAATAGGCCAGTGAAAACAATATGAATTTCCTTCTGAAGCATTATAAATCATAAGATATAGTCCAAGATCATACATGTGTGTGTTTGCGTGGTTCAGTGTGCGCGTTTACGCATGCGTAGTGTACATATATGTAATAAAAAAGTCAAGTATCTGGAAATAATGTAAGTAATCCTATTTTAAAGTTGTCAAAGATAATAATATGCAAAAGAGCTTATTTATTTACAGGAGGTGATACAATCTAGGTAATAACTAGTAAGGCGCATGGTGACGTGTTCCCAGTATTACGGTCTTTTTCAGTGAAAATACTCACGCGAAAAAGGTAGTGCTTAGGGAATTAGCTTCGGTTTCAGAATAAAATTCACATCTTAACTCTTTCAGTAACAGAAATTCAGAAAATACTTTTCTCCTTCCTTCCTTTCTTTGCCTGTAGACATCTATTACGAAAAAATTATGAAAAAATACAATTTTGAATATAAAAACTCCCCAAGCCTTCGTTGCATCACGATAGAAAGAGGATTCGTTTGACAAACTATGAATACACTTGGATACACGTGAAAGGATAGGAACTAAGGTACGAAGGTGTTAGTTCAAACGTGTGACCTTTTCACTTTTGGAATAACTTACCGACGAAAGAATATCCATATCTC
>NC_051417.1:7703272-7703523 GCF_015228065.2 Penaeus monodon
ATACCTAACTGGTCTTATAACCCTGAATGAAGCACGGAATGTATGGATTTAAGTGTGTGTGATTAAATGCATGATGTTCCAACATACATAATCCGGGTAATATTGCACGTCTCAAACATTACGCAGTGCTAGTGATCACGTTTCATTCAGACAAATAAGGCCACAGCGAGAGCTCGTAGACCCCGTTTGGGATTTGCCGCTAATAAAGTTTTTTTTTTTCTTCTTCTATTAATCATGTGCTGTAATCCCAT
>NC_051417.1:7703677-7703925 GCF_015228065.2 Penaeus monodon
TTATTCATTTAAGAGAGCATCTGCATCTTCAAGTGGAGGTGTTGAGGCATTGGATTCGTGATGCTTCAAATATTAACCTATAAAAGTATATATTCCGGCATTTATAAACGAATAACAATTGAGTGGAGGCTGAATGAACTGACAGTATATATTTGTCTCTGCTTACAAATCGTAGTCTGAAAGAAGCGTCATCACAATCATTGCGTGAAGCATGCAGGTGCAACTTTTCTAAAGATTATCAGGATAAT
>NC_051417.1:7705611-7706046 GCF_015228065.2 Penaeus monodon
TAAGTTGCACATGCACGCTTTAAATAGTATTTCTCCTTCGCAATGTTTGTGATATACTTTCAGTTCATTCAGCCTCCACTTAAGTAATTAAACAAATAAATAGAATCCAGCGTTCTTTGTGAAGATTACTAACGTTATTAAAATAATGTTGAAAGAAAATCACGATATCATTCTCACATTTTTGGAATTCCTCAACCATGAGATAAACACTCAACCTTTACCCTTTGTTCGGAAACCCTACTTTGGTTTCAGTCATCAGTCCTGCCATTATCATAATAACTATAACGTCACAGGGTCTCGTATTCATTATACAATATTAACCTGTGTATTCCCTGACATTAATCTGTCACGAATATAAACAAAGGATGTCAGCCAGCGACAAGAATACTTAGTATACCTGGGATATGTAGTATTGAAGCAGAATGAGACTAGAGG
>NC_051417.1:7706408-7706544 GCF_015228065.2 Penaeus monodon
ATCAATCTATCGGTCTTGTGTCTAATAAATCAAGATACCGGAGTTGGCATATTGGATAATATGTATTCAGTAGTTAGGATTCCTCCTTCACTTTAAAAGCTGTACATAATGTTTCTTTGTTCTCAGACCAGTCCTC
>NC_051417.1:7706645-7706836 GCF_015228065.2 Penaeus monodon
AAACAATAGCAAAACCAGAGGTAAAACGCCACACATCTTGCATACGTTTTCCTAGACCTAGATAGTGTTTGTTACAGAGAAAACACTATTTCATGAAAAAAATAAAATGTATTCTGAATTAAAAAAAAAAAACGAAAAGAAGGAAAGTTGGGTAATATTCTGAAACGGATTCTAGTCCATGTACACTGCGT
>NC_051417.1:7706872-7707019 GCF_015228065.2 Penaeus monodon
CTAGCGGTGAGTTTGCACTTCCTCTACTTTTCAAATGAGACTGTTGCTGGGAGAGGTCATGATACTCCTTACTGATTATCATCCTAGTTATCCTGATGTAGATAAATGGTATATGTGTTACATGATATTTTTTTTCTTCCATTCTTT
>NC_051417.1:7707870-7708400 GCF_015228065.2 Penaeus monodon
TTTCGGGTGAGCGTGCGTATGTATGTATATACGGGTCAGTATATACATGTTTTAACAGTATGAGGCACTTTTCTGTAATTTCAGTTTCCCGTAGACTAGTTACTTTATAGTTCTGCTATTTAATGAGTATTAAAAACAGTATTACAAAATCCTTTAAAAAAATGTTTTTCATTGCTACTCTGTTTTTGCTATACTTTGATTCACATTAGTAAGCGCCAAATTCTTTATCTTTTCTCTGGACAACAAAGGAAGTGAGTATACATAAGATGCAAGTACTGATATAGAATACGTGATTCATACCATGAAATGTATATCATGATTAACTGTTTAATTTGCCTCTTTCCTGCTTTTATTGCTCCCTACGTGATTCTAGACACTGACTGACTATTACAAGCGTTGTGAAGCCGCCTTCACGAACATAAGTGTTGACCTTATTTACCGAGCACTCACTTGACTTACCTGGTACTCACCTTACTTACCAAGCACTCATCTGGCTTGCCTGGTACTTACCTTACTTACCTGGCAACTCA
>NC_051417.1:7708884-7709145 GCF_015228065.2 Penaeus monodon
TTTCTCCAAAGCACTTACCTGTGCTATCGCCTATTCACACAGATCCGTGGTTCTGCTACTTGTTAAATCACAAGAGGTCCTTCAGTAGGAGGCGGCGCCTATGAACAGGGGTCGGAAGGGGAACAGCACGTGACAAAAACAAAACGTTTCTGACACGTGCCAGCCCATACAGATTTATTTCTCATTACTGAGTTCGTAAGCTAAAGCACTATCGCGATTCTTTCAAATATTGTTTGTTGAATTAAAATTCAACAAAATAAT
>NC_051417.1:7709350-7710348 GCF_015228065.2 Penaeus monodon
AATTTGGAATCTATTGATACCATTCCCCTTTCATGCCCTAGAAAGGAATGAGAAAAAGAAAGAGAAGGGAAGAGAGAACTAGCACTTACTTTTAACAAATTAAAACGGTGATCGTTGTTTATCTGCACATACCAGTATCTAAATAGGACTTATCAATTTTCTTCTCTCTATTCTGTGATCATATCCAGCATTCTGTCTCCTTTCCCCCATTTCGATTCCTACCTCCTGGCCCTCCATCATAGTTTATAATTTCTTCAAAACGCTAACAAATTCCCTGGTGTGAGATAAGTGGCTGTATATATTTGTTTACTACACGATGAAAGTAGTATAATCACGGGTAACATAGTCTTTTCTAAAAGGTCTGTAACCGAAAAAACAAAGGTATATCCATTGCAGACACACTGCTTAATCTGTTGGTATGGGTTGTTTGTGAGAGCAATTTTGTGCTACGGCTTTAAAGTGACCACAGCTGGATTCAGCCCCAACAACGAGTATTCAGACTGGAGGGCAAGATTTACCCCACAGAAGACTTCCTAGCTGGCCACATGCTCATTGATTTCCCTTCTGGTGTGTGAAATATGATTTAATGTGTACACGAACTATTCTTCCCTGTGTACATTAAAGCTCTACTTACTTAAATATCACAGAAGCTAGGGAGACTGACCAACTATATATTTTCACCTCCCCCCACAGAATTCTGGTCCAACGATTGGAAAGGAAAGGCGTCGACTTCCCCCTTTTCAATGTAGTTCCTCATACAGCCGGATGTATTTATAGGACATAAACTTATATACCTAATCTCCACAATAATAGAGTAGAGCTGCGACTTAGAGTATCAATTTTCCCCAGTTGGAAACACTTTTTTCCATACCATGTATACACAATGAAAAGCGCCTGCTTTTTTGGTACACCAGGCAATGAACATGAAGACCTTAGGTATCCTTTTCTTTAGCACGGTTTTCGAATAATATATCTATTTAAATTTTGACCATGAAAAA
>NC_051417.1:7710467-7710584 GCF_015228065.2 Penaeus monodon
CACAGCAAACTGCGGGCTATGTTCGATCACCATTCTGACACTCAACTTATACACCTTAAGTATTAATGTTTCTTAGTTGACTTTCATTAACTGCCATGGTGCTGGAAATGTCCTTGC
>NC_051417.1:7710735-7710818 GCF_015228065.2 Penaeus monodon
GTCATTTAAGAGAACTGTTGGTGGTTGGCTGAAGTGGCCTCAGTTTTCTTATAGGCCTGCTTATTACAGGATATATTTTGGCT
>NC_051417.1:7710860-7711233 GCF_015228065.2 Penaeus monodon
AGTGTCGCTGCATTTACTTAATTTTGTTAAGTTGTTCATATATACATAAGTAGATAGACGGAGTGGCAAATAGATAAATCAGCTATCCCGCACACGTTTCTTCACAGAAAAATTAAAACCAAAAATGGTGTAGTGATTCCCCTTCCCGATACACAAGTCTAAATGTTTCTTTACGAAAGTGGTTAGCATTTCCGAGATTTCTGAAGCATTATTGTTGCTCTCCCTTTCTCGCCGTATGTTTCTTGAATTTCATGTGTACATATAACATGAAACACTGCTACAGTGGGAACGGATAGACACACTTTTTTCAGATACTTCAAAAGTCACGTTTCAGTATCGGAGATAGATTTAAATAAATCTGTGGTCTCTACTT
>NC_051417.1:7711338-7711524 GCF_015228065.2 Penaeus monodon
AACGGTTTGGCAGGTAGACAGGTTACTACAATTCACGTGATAATCTCTACTGAATAACTTTGTGGACTTTTAGAGCCGCGGAACATTAAATCATTGCGTAGAAAGTTTATGATCAGTGCCAGATTTTACTTCAAGAACCACAAAGAGCACAAACATACTCTCACACATATATCATAATATGTGTGC
>NC_051417.1:7711593-7711738 GCF_015228065.2 Penaeus monodon
AATTGACATATGTGTTGCATACTGAGAATCATGAGACTTTACGTAGTGCGCAGCCGAGTGTGTTGCTATTATGCCAGATTTTACTTCAAGAAACACAAAGAGCACAAACATACTCTCACACATATATCATAATATGTGTGCATGT
>NC_051417.1:7711820-7712538 GCF_015228065.2 Penaeus monodon
AATTGACATATGTGTTGCATACTGAGAATCATGAGACTTTACGTAGTGCGCAGCCGAGTGTGTTGCTATTATCACGCTATTCAGGTAAGTCGAATTATGGTTAAAATATCATATTAATAGTTTCATGATTAGAATTATCCTACGTCATCCACCAAAATGTGCACGTCATTCACCAAGATGCGCTAGAGCAAGCAGCCAGTCGGCATTTCGGTAGTTTTTCCTACTGTATATGAACCGCGATAAGATCTGTCATCTACCTTATTTTCTTCTCTTTTCTCACAGGCAGACGTTATATTGATTTACACAAATCCAGATTCAATTAGGGTTGACAGTGTCCTTCGTCACTGTTGGGGAATTCGACATAAGTAAAGAGAGAATGAGTAGCACAATCTTTATTTCATGACAAATATCCATATGAAGGATCAGTACCTTCGTGATTTTCTACCAAGACCTATAGTTAGTGCTGGAGCAGGATCCACCCTGAGCTGTCTTTGTGAAGCGAGAGGGATCAACACCGATGTTCATGAAGGCGGCTTCACAACGCCTGTAATATCTATCAGCGAGACTTGGTGAGCGGGAGAAGATGAAGGCGAAGTCGGCGTAATAGCCGAAGTTGTGACCGGCGCAGCTATAGATGCACGAGAAGTTCTCGTAGTCAGTGTCCAGAATCACGTAGGGAGCCATCCAGGCTGGAAACAGGGAAAATGTACTGTCAATC
>NC_051417.1:7712592-7712753 GCF_015228065.2 Penaeus monodon
CTTACGTACAAAACATTATTATGAATACTTACATGCCTCGTAGTCCACGGAAAGATGAGGTTCTCCGAAAGGATTCGGCAGAACCTGACCATTACGTGTAATTGGGTTTCCATTAGCATCAGTACCAGTGCTCCTGACGTTGAACTTGCTTCCATCTGTGG
>NC_051417.1:7712876-7713014 GCF_015228065.2 Penaeus monodon
TTACCATAGGTATATTCGTTGCGGACACATTTCTTGATCAGTTGGTATGGGTTGTTTGTGAGTGCAATTTCATACCATGTGCCAGCATACTGTAATTTAGGAAATTTGGATTATGCAGTAAGAATTGTTGCAAATTGA
>NC_051417.1:7713164-7714489 GCF_015228065.2 Penaeus monodon
TGTATAATCCCAAGCTATCTTACATAATCTTTACATGTAAATTAACTTGCCTTCTGATGGTTAGGCCTCTGTTGATCGTAGAGAAATCTCTCGTCTACCGAAGGACATTTTCCTGGCACGACAAAGTCAGGGATCTTGTCGGCAGCGACCACTGCAACGAGAGCGAGACACAGCAACGAAGTCTTCATGATGATCTCGCGGTATGAGTGGCGTGAGAGTTTCTCAAATGTCTTTATATATATGTACGTAGGGTGTATCCCGCAGAGGAAAGTCACGTTCCAAAATGTTCATGTCGATTATATAGAAAGTAGGATTAGTTGTAAACTCCAATATCTTAATAAACACCGCTGTATATTAAAGAAAAAAAAAACAAACGATGATATTCGTAAAATTCGATGCCCCGCCTCCTTCGCTGACATGAGATATAAGCAGCAGGACTCATCATCAGGAGTCACATACGACAAGCCACCATGTTGAAGGTACTCGTAGCTGCTGCCCTCGTGGCTCTTGTCGCAGCCGACGGCATTCCAGACTTCGTAGCTCCTGGAAACTGTGCCAAAGTGGCAAATCAAGACAACTTCGACCTTCGCAGAGTAAGTTGCTTTACAGTGTTATGCATATTGATGGTACTTTCACTTGCAAATTGATCACTACACGATTGTGACAAGCGTCCCAATAACATCTATTCCCCAACAGTATGCTGGTCGCTGGTATCAGGTCCAGATCATCGACAACCCCTACCAACCATACACTCGCTGCGTCCACTCCAACTACGACTATTATGACTATGGCTTTAAGGTGACCACAGCTGGATTCAGTCCCAACAACGAGTACCTCAGACTGCAGGGCAAGATCTATCCCACAAAAGACTTCCCAGCTGCCCACATGCTCATTGATTTCCCTTCTGGTATGTGTAAAAAATTCTTTCCAGTGTACAATAAAGCTGTACCTTTTTGAATCTTGCAAAATCTACAGATAGATACTATAAATTTTCCCTTTCCCCCTAACAGCTTTCGCCGCTCCCTATGAAGTGATCGAGACTGACTACGAAAACTATTCCTGCGTGTATTCCTGCATTGACACAGACAAATACAAGTCCGAGTTCGGCTTCGTCTTCTCCCGTACTCCACAGAATTCCGGTCTAGCGATTGACAGGTGTACCTCTGTATTCCGCAGGAACGGCGTCGACTTCTCGTCTTTCAATGCAGTTCCTCATACAGCTGAATGCGTTTACAGGGCATAGACATATACCAACGATTTGTACAATACTAAGATACAGATGTGACTTGGAGTATTAATTTTCCCCAAAAGGATAGAATCTTTGC
>NC_051417.1:7714848-7715041 GCF_015228065.2 Penaeus monodon
TTATCATCAGTCCATTGTAGACAGGTTAAATCATGCTAGTAGGGCTTATTAGTAGCTCTGTGACTTCGTTAACCCCGTACGCACCGAGATATTTCGGATGTTATTTATAGGTTCATCATGTGCGTCGGTAAGGGCTTGCAGACGAATGCATGTAAATTTTTCTAGTGAGATTTACGCATTTACAAAACATTTA
>NC_051417.1:7715058-7715193 GCF_015228065.2 Penaeus monodon
AGCGGCGGGAAACGGACATAGAAAGTCGAGGAATTTCATGTGTGAAGGTCCCTGACTATTGCTGTAAAGTGATAATAAAAACATGCAGGTATAAATGGAAGTATGGCAGCATGTTTGAGGAAAGGCACGCTATTC
>NC_051417.1:7715274-7715357 GCF_015228065.2 Penaeus monodon
TAATCTAATCTTAACGAACCGAAAGTGCCTATGAAATATGATAGTATGATGTTTGGTATCTTATCTGGATATTCCATCCCCAC
>NC_051417.1:7715460-7716481 GCF_015228065.2 Penaeus monodon
TATTTCTTGATTTTGGTAATGTACTTTATCAGTATTGGTGATTTGGGCATTCATGTAATGAGAGGAAACGTGCAAGTGTTTATTTCATAAGGTATCCATACACAGTGTGTCTGCATCATTGTTTTTCTACCAAGACCTATACTTGAGAGGAGGATGCATCCTGTGTTGTCTTCGTGAAGTGAGAGGGGTCAACACCGATGCTCATGAAGGCGGCCTCACAACGCCTGTAATATCTTTCAGCGAGACTTGGTGAGCGGGAGAAGATGAAGGCGAAGAACTGCAGTTGTGGCCGGCGCAGCTTTACATGCAAGGAAAGTTCTCGAAGTTAGTGTTCAGAATCACGTAAGGAGCAATCTAGGCTGGGAAGAGGGTAACTGTATCGTTAGTCAAATATATTTCCTTATATAACTTATACATATCCATTCCATGTCTACTTACATACAAAAATTACTTGTGAATATTGATATGTTTCGTAGTCCGCGAAAAGATGTTCGAAACGATTCGGCAGAACCTGACCTTTACGTGTAATTGCGTTTCCATTAGCATAAGTACCTGACGGACCTGGTTTCATCTGTACATATTTAATTTATGCACGATAAAAAAAATTTCATGCGTTTTATAGCATTTCCTAAAACGTCTGTAAATGAAAAGCCAAGTTCGTTGCAGAAGCACTGTATAGTCAATTCGAATGGGTTTGTGAGAATAATTTCGTACCATGTACCATCAGGAGAATGTTTAATCCATAAATGTAAATGCACTTACATGCGTGTGTGGGTGCAGTAGTAGTAGTAGACACTATTTCAGATGCTTCCGATACGTTTCAATATATGATATATTAAAGAACGCTGTGATCTCTAGTTCAAATAAAAACATAATGTGTAAATACATAAATACACACGTGTATGCATTTATGCAAGCATATATCACCAAATTAAAAGCATGTACATTTTTTCAAATAGTGATATAGAAAGCAGAAAAGCAAAATTAAAAAGCGAAACTGGAAATAATTCCTTAGGTTATA
>NC_051417.1:7716515-7716668 GCF_015228065.2 Penaeus monodon
AAGAAATGGAGAAATCACCTGTTAGTAAGAGGAATACATCCTTTTATTTTTGTTCGTGGCTACGCGGACATAGTATGCACAACTAACTGATAGAGTACTGCATTTCATGTGAAAATCTTTCCAGTGCCAGATTTTACGGAACAAATACGAAGG
>NC_051417.1:7717006-7717947 GCF_015228065.2 Penaeus monodon
AGAAAAAACAGTTATCTATCGCATCTACTGCATCTTCCTTTTCTTCTCTTCTTTTACCTCAGACAGACTGCAAAATGATTTACACAAATCCAGATTTAATCAGGGCTGACAATGCGCCTCATCACTCTTGGAGAATCTGACGAATGAAGAGAGAATACAGGTAGCACAATATTTATTTCATGACAACTATCCATATAAAGGATCTGTACCTTAACGATTTTCTACCAAGACCTATAGTTAGTGTTGGAGCAGGATCCACCCTGAGCTGTCTTTGTGAAGCGAGAGGGATCAACACCGATGTTCATGAAGGCGGCTTCGCATCGCCTGTAATATCTATCAGCGAGACTTGGTGAGCGGGAGAAGATGAAGGCGAAGTCGGCGTAATAGCCGAAGTTGTGACCGGCGCAGCTATAGATGCACGAGAAGTTCTCGTAGTCAGTGTCCAGAATCACATAGGGAGCCATCCAGGCTGGAAACAGGGAAAATGTATTGTTAATCATATATATATTCCTGTGTACGAATAACTTATCTATATTTATTTATATCTACTTACGTACAAAACATTATTATGAATACTTACATGCCTCGTAGTCCACGGAAAGATGAGGTTCTCCGAAAGGATTCGGCAGAACCTGACCATTACGGGTAATTGCGTTTCCATTAGCATCAGTACCAGTAGATCTGACGTTGAACTTGCTACCATCTGTGGATATAATCTTATATATGTATTATGCATATACGCGATGAAATTTTCTAAGAGAAGGATGTAGCTGGTAAGAAAAATCGTATACACACACACAAAAAAAAATTACCATAGGTGTATTCGTTGCGGACACATTTCTTGATCAGTTGGTATGGGTTGTTTGTGAGTGCTATTTCGTACCATGTCCCAGCATACTGTAATTTAAGAATTTTGGATTAGAGGAATTGTTGCAAATTGA
>NC_051417.1:7718116-7718447 GCF_015228065.2 Penaeus monodon
ACCAAAAACTACTTTACATATTTTTTATGTGTAAATTAACTTGCCTTCTGATGGTTAGGCCTCTGTTGATCGTAGAGAAATCTCTCGTCTACCGAAGGGCATTTTCCCGGCACAACAAAGTCAGGGATCTTGTCGGCAGCTACCACTGCAACGAGAGCGAGACACAGCAACGAAGTCTTCATGGTGAATCTGTGGTCTGAGTGACGTGTAAGCTTCTCAGGCGTCTTTATATAGAGGGTGTATCCCGCAGAGGAAAGTCACGTTCCAAAATGTTCTCATGTGGACGACGTAGAAAATAAGATTAGTTGTAAGCTCAAGTATCTTAATAGAC
>NC_051417.1:7718485-7719434 GCF_015228065.2 Penaeus monodon
TTGCTACTTGTGAAATTCGAAGCTCCGCCTCTTTACGCATGACATGAGATATAAGGAGCCGGATTCACCATAAGGTGTCACATACGACAAGGCACCATGCTGAAAGTACTCGTAGCTGCTGCCCTCGTGGCTCTTGTCGCAGCCGACGGCATTCCAGATTTCGTAGCTCCTGGAAACTGTGCCAAAGTGGCAAATCAAGACAACTTCGACCTTCGCAGAGTAAGTTACTTTACAATGTAATGCTTGTTAATGGTTACCTCATTTGCAAATTGATCACTACACGATTGTAGCAAGTGTCTCAGTAACATTTGTTCTCCAACAGTATGCTGGTCGCTGGTATCAGGTCCAGATCATCGACAACCCCTACCAACCATACACTCGCTGCATCCACTCTAACTACGACTACTCTGACTCTGAGTATGGCTTTAAGGTAACCACAGCTGGATTCAGCCCCAACAACGAATACCTCAGACTGCAGGGCAAGATCTACCCTACAAAGGACTTCCCAGCTGCCCACATGCTCATTGATTTCCCTTCTGGTACGTGTATAACGTTCCTGTGTACACTAAAGCTGTACCTTCCTAAATATAGTAGAATCTACAGATACTATAAATTTTCCCTTTTCCCCCATCAGCTTTCGCCGCTCCCTATGAAGTGATCGAGACTGACTACGAAAACTATTCCTGTGTGTATTCCTGCATTGACACAGACAAGTACAAGTCCGAGTTCGGCTTCGTGTTCTCCCGTACTCCACAGAACTCCGGTCTAGCGGTTGACAGATGTGCCTCCGTATTCCGCAGGAACGGCGTCGACTTCTCGTCTTTCAATGTAGTTCCTCATACAGCCGAATGCGTTTACAGGGCATAGACGTATACCAATGATTTGCACAATAATAAGATACAGATGTGAATTAGAGTATTTAATTTGCCCAAAAGGATAGAAACTTTGC
>NC_051417.1:7719955-7720696 GCF_015228065.2 Penaeus monodon
CTCTTGAGGGACCAGCCTATTATAGATAGGTTCAATCATACTAATAGGGCTTAGAAGTAGCTTTATGACTTGATTAACCCCCGTACCC
This sequence comes from Penaeus monodon, assembly GCF_015228065.2. Classification (NCBI taxonomy): domain Eukaryota; kingdom Metazoa; phylum Arthropoda; class Malacostraca; order Decapoda; family Penaeidae; genus Penaeus; species Penaeus monodon. Next base: position 7,720,044 of record NC_051417.1, read on the forward strand.
GCCGAGTTTTTTCGGATATCATTTACAGAATCATAATGTGCACCGGCAAGGGGCTTCTGGATGAATGTATGTAAAATATTCTGGTGTCTGAAGTTGCACGTATATCCTTCAGAAGATGGTCTCCATTTAGGCAGCTATAGAACATTTAAGAGAACATCCTCTGCAACCCCCGCCACCACAACCAAAAAGAATAGTAAACATAAAATAAAGAAGTTGAATAAATAAATCTCTCTATATATATGTGTGCGTTTTTTTGTAAATATATCATGAACTGATCAATGCCGTACAAATGAATAATTAAACGAATAAGAAATGATAGAGTTACTCATCACAAACAGTGACAACAAAAGTAAATATCGAGATCCTCTCGAGGTAAATTACGTAAAGCAAATAGACACTACAATATCTTCAAAACGCTAAGTTTGTTTTTGTATATCTTCCAGATGTGAGATAATTGTGTGAAAAGTGAATGTGGGTCTCAACAAGAAAGGAGCAGTAAACGGGGATAAAATTACAAATAGAAAGCCAAGGAATGTTATGTATGTGAGGGTCTCTGACTACTGCCGTAAAGTTTTAGTAATAAAAGGTCTAAATGGAAGTAAGGCGGAGTGGATGAGGAAAAACGCGCTGTTCTAGGTTTGTTTGCGTTTGTG
>NC_051417.1:7720748-7720857 GCF_015228065.2 Penaeus monodon
CCTCAAACATCCATGTACAAATCTAGTATTAATGAAATTAAAGTGACTAGGAAATGTAATGTTATGATGTTTGGTATCTTAATCCGATATTCCAGCACCATGTGTATTT
>NC_051417.1:7720985-7722570 GCF_015228065.2 Penaeus monodon
ACTGTAAAGAGGAAACGTACAGGAGGCTCTATGTCTACTTACACAAAAGATTTCCCTGTGAATACTTACATGCTTTGTAGTCCTCGGAAAGGTGAGGTTCTCCGAAAGGATTCGGCAAAATCTGACTAATTGCCTTTCCATTAGCAGTACCAGTACTGGTTCTATATGTGGATATATTTTCATGTATATATTTGATTTGTATACAGTGAAAATAATAAGTATTCATGGGTTATATATCATTCCCGAAAATGTTCTGACACCCCTATCTTATACACCTTATGAATTGCCGTTTCTTAGTTGACTTTCATAAACAGCCATAGTGCTGGAAATATAGCGAGATTTTTTTTCTCTCTCTTTCATTATATCTGTGTACATAGAAAATGAAACACTGCTCGTGGAAACAGAACAAATATATGATGTGTCGAACACATTAAGAGTTCTAAGTGTCACGGTTTTATTACGTTTCTGCCATGTCAGTGTGTGCACACGCGTGTATAGATATATAGATGTAGCCATTCGTAGACACATACATGTGCGTGTGTGTAGTAGACACTATTAATCTTTCAGCTGTCTCAGATGCGTTTCAGTATCAGATATATTAAAGAAAGCTGTGGTCTTTAGTTCAAAGACAGAAACGTAAGTTTCTCCTCCTGAAAGTGAACTAAAAAAGACATGTTATCTATATTATATAATGCGTGTTCTCTTTTCTACTTCAGGTAGAAAATGATTTACACAAATCCAGATTTAATAAGGGCTGACAAGCCCTTCATCACTATTGGAGAATTTGGTTTAAGTAAAGACAGAATACGAGTAGCACAATCTTTATTTCGTGGCAAGTATCCATGTAAAGGATCTATACCTTGAGGATTTTCTACCAAGACCTATAGTTAGTGTTGGAGCAGGATCCACCCTGAGCTGTCTTTGTGAAGCGAGAGGGATCAACACCGATGTTCATGAAGGCGGCTTCACAACGCCTGTAATATCTATCAGCGAGACTTGGTGAGCGGGAGAAGATGAAGGCGAAGTCGGTGTAATAGCCGAAGTTGTGACCGGCGCAGCTATAGATGCACGAGAAGTTCTCGTAGTCAGTGTCCAGAATCACGTAGGGAGCCATCCAGGCTGGAAGCAGGGAAAATGTACCGTTAATCATATATATTTCCTTGCATGAATAAGTTACATGTAATATGTCTACTTACATACAGGTTATTATTGTGAATACTTACATGCCTCATAGTCCACGGAAAGATGAGGTTCTCCGAAAGGATTCGGCAGAACCTGACCATTACGGGTAATTGCGTTTCCATTAGCATCAGTACCAGTAGATCTGACGTTGAACTTGCTTCCATCTGTGGATATATTTTTACTTATGTTTATGCGCGATAACATTTTATAAGAGAAGTCTGTACACGACAAGAAAAATCTTAAACGAAAATAAATAAAAACAATGTAAACCTACCATAGGTATATTCGTTGCGGACACACTTCTTGATCAGTTGGTATGGGTTGTTTGTGAGTGCAATTTCGTACCATGTGCCAGCATACTGTAATTTAGGAAATCTGGACTTTAAGAATTGTTGCATATTTA
>NC_051417.1:7722736-7724089 GCF_015228065.2 Penaeus monodon
TACCTTATATATTTTTTACGGTTAAATTAACTTGCCTTCTGATGGTTAGGCCTTTGTTGATCATAAAGCATTCTCTCGTCTACCGAAGGGCATTTTCCTGGCACGACAAAGTCAGGGATCTTGTCGGCAGCGACCACTGCAACGAGAGCGAGACACAGCAACGAAGTCTTCATGATGATCCTGCAGTCTGAGTGGCGTGGGAGTTTCTCAGGCGTCTTTATATAGAGATTGTATCCCGCAGAGGAAAGTCACGTTCCAAAATGTTATTCATGTTGATGATATACAAAATAAGATTAGTTGTAAGCTCCAATGTCTTAATAGCTGTATATTTGAGAAGAAGAAGAAATAAAAAAAAGCACGAATTGAAACGATATTTTTAAAATTCGATGCTCCGCCTCCTTCGCTGCTTTACGCGTGACATGAGATATAAGAAGCAGAACTCACCATCAGGAGTCACACAAGACAAGGCACCATGTTGAAGGTACTCGTAGCTGCTGCCCTTGTGGCTCTTGTCGCAGCTGACGGCATTCCAGATTTCGTAGCTCCTGGAAATTGTGCCAGAGTGGCAAATCAAGAAAACTTCGACCTTCGTAGAGTAAGTTGTCTAACAATCTAATGCTTATTCATGCTATCTTCACTTGCAAATTGATCACTACACGTTTGTTGCAAGTGTCTCAGTAACATTTGTTCTCCAACAGTATGCTGGTCGCTGGTATCAGGTGAAGATCATTGACATCCCCTACCAACCATACACTCGCTGCATCCACTCCAACTACGATTACTCTGACTCTGATCACGGCTTTAGGGTGACCACAGCAGGATTGACCCCCAACAACGAGTATCGCAGATTGGTGGGCAAGATCTACCCCACAAACGACTTCCCAGAAGCCCACATGCTCATTGATTTCCCTTCTGGTATGGGGAGAACATTCTTTCCTCTGGACATTAAAGTTATACCTTCCTAAATATAGTAGAATCTACAGATAGATAATGACTAACTATATATTTCCTCTTTCCCCCAACAGCTTTCGCCGCTCCCTATGAAGTGATCGAAACTGACTACGATAGCTATTCCTGCGTGTATTCCTGCATTGACACAGACAGGTACAAGTCTGAGTTCGGCTTCGTGTTCTCCCGTACTCCACAGAATGCCGGTTCAGCGATTGACAGGTGTGCCTCCGTATTCCGCAGGAACGGCGTCGACTTTTCATCTTTCAATGTAGTTCCTCATTCATCCGAATGTGTTTACAGGGCATAGACATATACCAATGATTTGCACAATAATAAGATACAAATGTGACTTAGAGTATTAATTTTCCCCCAAAGCATAGAAACTGCCATACCATATATGCA
>NC_051417.1:7724477-7724825 GCF_015228065.2 Penaeus monodon
CTACTGAGGGACAATGGACTTGACTTGGTGAGCAGCCATGTGTGTTGCTATCGTCAGTCCATTATAGATAGGTTCAGTCATGCTAATAGGGCTTATTAGTAGCTTCATGATTTCTTTAACCCCCGTACCCACCGAGATTTTTCGCATGTAATTTATAGGATAATAATATGCATCTGCAAGGGGCTTGTAGACGAGAGCATGTCAAAAAATTCTGATGTCCGAAGATTCCGTTTTCTTTGGCGTTGCACGTACAGCCTGCAGACGAAACTATTCAATTCTCCACAGAAGACGGTGACCATTTATGCACCTACAGAACAGAAGATCCTCTGCAACCCCCGGCACTACCAC
>NC_051417.1:7724993-7725092 GCF_015228065.2 Penaeus monodon
GGATCAAACACCCATGTGCAAATATAGTATTAACGAATTAAAAGTGACTATGAAATGTGATGTTATGATGTTTGATATCTTATCTGGATATTCCAACGC
>NC_051417.1:7725309-7725739 GCF_015228065.2 Penaeus monodon
GTAGATCTGCATTCAAGTAAAGAGGAAGCGTGCAAGAGTCTCCATGTCTACTTAAACAAAAAATTCCTTGTGAATACTTACACGCTTCGTAGTCCACGGAAAGGTGAGGTTCTCCGAAAGGATTCGGCAGAATCTGATCCTCACGTGTAATTACCTTCCCATTAGCGGTACCAGTGGACCTGGCGATGAACTTAGTTCTATATGTGGATATATTTTCACGTATACATTTGATTTGTATACAGTAAAAATTATAGGTATATATTGGTTATATATTATTTCCGAAACGATCTCTAACTTTAAAAAAGTATATTCGTTGCGGACACACTATTGATCAATTGGTATGGGTTGTTTGTGAGAGCAACTGCGTACCATCTGCCAGCATGACGAAGAGACTATATGTTTAATTTAAAAATGTAAATGCAAGTTTGGT
>NC_051417.1:7725841-7725998 GCF_015228065.2 Penaeus monodon
TACGAGGCCATGACTTCTTTAAAAAAAAATGCTCGGTCTGACATCCCTATCTTATACACCTTATGATTTCCGTTTCTTAGTTGACTCATGAAGAGCCACAGTGCTGGAAATATTGCTAAACAGATAACTGACATTTAAAAGAAATGTTTATGGTTGA
>NC_051417.1:7726390-7726490 GCF_015228065.2 Penaeus monodon
TTAGCTTTATCGCTATCATTACTATATATACTTATTTTCTTATTGCTTTTCACTTTATAATATCACTGCATGTACCTGAGTGTTTTCTTTTACGTTGTTC
>NC_051417.1:7726570-7726729 GCF_015228065.2 Penaeus monodon
GACATCGCACACACGACTTTCCCTTTCTCTCTTTCATTTTATCTGTGTACATATAAAAGGAAACACTGCTCTTGGAAACAGAGCAAATATATAATGTGTCGAACACACCAAGAGTTCTAAGTGTCACGGTTTTATTCCGTTTCTATTATGGCAGTGTTT
>NC_051417.1:7726811-7727878 GCF_015228065.2 Penaeus monodon
GTAGTAGTAGACACTATTAATCTTTCAGATGCTTCTGATGTGTCTCATTATTGTATATATTTATCAAAGATGTGGTGTCTAGTTCAGAGAGAGAAGTGCAAGTTTTTCCTCTTGAAAGTGAACCAAGAAATGTATCGATCGTATCTATTGCGTCTTCCCTTTTCTACCTCAGGTAGACTTCAAAATTATTTACACAAATCCTGATCTAATCAGGGCTGAAAATACCCTTCATCACTACTGGAGAATTTGGCTTGAGTAAAGACAGAATACGAGTAGCACAATCTTTATTTCGTGGCAAGTATCCCTGTAAAGGATCTATACCTTGAGGATTTTCTACCAAGACCTATAGTTAGTGTTGGAGCAGGATCCACCCTGAGCTGTCTTTGTGAAGCGAGAGGGATCAACACCGATGTTCATGAAGGCGGCTTCACAACGTCTGTAATATCTATCAGCGAGACTTGGTGAGCGGGAGAAGATGAAGGCGAAGTCGGCGTAATAGCCGAAGTTGTGACCAGCGCAGCTATAGATGCACGAGAAGTTCTCGTAATCAGTATCCAGAATCACGTAGGGAGCCATCCAGGCTGGAAACAGGGGAAATGTACCATTAATCATATATATTTCCTTGTATGAATAACTTACATATTTCATGTATACTTACATACAGATTATTATTGTGAATACTTACATGCCTCATAGTCCACGGAAAGATGAGGTTCTCCGAAAGGATTTGGCAGAACCTGACCATTACGTGTAATTGGGTTTCCATTAGCATCAGTACCAGTAGATCTGACGTTGAACTTGCTTCCATCTGTGGATATATTTTTACTCATATATTATATTTATGGGCTTTGACATTTTCTACGAGAAGTCTGTAACCGACAAGAAAAATCTTAAACGAAAATAAATAAAAACTTACCATAGGTATATTCGTTGCGGACACACTTCTTGATCAGTTGGTATGGGTTGTTTGTGAGTGCAATTTCGTACCATGTGCCAGCATACTGTAATGTAAGGAATCTGGGCTATAAGAATTGTTGCAAATTGAATATAAAAATACATTTTGCTTA
>NC_051417.1:7727960-7729297 GCF_015228065.2 Penaeus monodon
AGTGCGTAACCACAAACTACCTTACATAATCTACATGTAAATTAACTTGCCTTCTGATGGTTAGGCCTCTGTTGATCGTAGAGAAATCTCTCGTCTACCGAAGGGCATTTTCCTGGCACGACAAAGTCAGGGATCTTGTCGGCAGCGACCACTGCAACGAGAGCGAGACACAGCAACGAAGTCTTCATGATGATCCTGCAGTCTGAGTGGCGTGAGAGTTTCTCAGGCGTCTTTATATATAGGGTGTATCCCGCAGAGGAAAGTCATGTTCCAAAATGTTATTCACGTCGATGATATACAAAATAAAATTAGTTGTAAGCTGCAATATCTTAATAGCTGTATATCATAAAAAAAAAAAATCAAACGATGATATTCTTAAAATTCGATGCTCCGCCTCCTTCGCTGCTTTACGTGTGACATGAGATATAAGAAGCAGAACTCACCATCAGGAGTCACACGACAAGGCACCATGTTGAAGGTACTCGTAGCTGCTGCCCTTGTGGCTCTTGTCGCAGCCGACGGCATTCCAGATTTCGTAGCTCCTGGAAATTGTGCCAGAGTGGCAAATCAAGAAAACTTCGACCTTCGTAGAGTAAGTTGTCTAACAATCTAATGCTTATTCATGCTATCTTCACTTGCACGTGATCACTAAACGTTTGTTGCAAGTGTCTCAGTAACATTTGTTCTCCAATAGTATGCTGGTCGCTGGTATCAGGTGAAGATCATTGACATCCCCTACCAACCATACACTCGCTGCATCCACTCCAACTACGATTACTCTGACTCTGATCACGGCTTTAGGGTGACCACAGCAGGATTGACCCCCAACAACGAGTATCGCAGACTGGTGGGCAAGATCTACCCTACAAACGACTTCCCAAAAGCTCACATGCTCATTGATTTCCCTTCTGGTATGAGTAGAACATTCTTTCCTCTGGACTTTGAAGCTATACCTTCCTAAATATAGTAAAATCTACGGATAGATAATGACCAACTATATATTTTCCCTTTTCCCCAACAGCTTTCGCCGCTCCCTATGAAGTGATCGAAACTGACTACGATAGCTATTCCTGCGTGTATTCCTGCATTGACACAGACAGGTACAAGTCCGAGTTCGGCTTCGTGTTTTCCCGTACTCCACAGAATGCCGGTTCAGCGATTGACAGGTGTGCCTCCGTATTCCGCAGGAACGGCGTCGACTTCTCATCTTTCAATGTAGTTCCTCATTCATCCGAATGTGTTTACAGGGCATAGACATATACCAATGATTTGCACAATAATAAGATACAAATGTGACTTAGAGTATTAAATTTCCCCAAAAGTATAGAAACTTAAAA
>NC_051417.1:7729610-7729887 GCF_015228065.2 Penaeus monodon
GCTAATATGACTCATTAGTAGCTTCATGACTTCCTTAGCCCCCGTACCCACCGAGATTTTTCGCATGCCATTGATAGGATCATAATGTGCCTCTGCAAGGGGCTTGTAGACGAGTGCATGTCAAAAATTCTGATGTCCGAAGATCCCGTTTTCTTTGGCGTTGCACGTACAGCCTGCAGACGAAACTATTCAATTCACCACAGAAGACGGTGACCATTTATGCACCTACAGAACATTTAAGAGAAGATCCTCTGCAATCCCCGGCACGACCACCAAC
>NC_051417.1:7729981-7730341 GCF_015228065.2 Penaeus monodon
CATGAACTGATTAATACTGTACAAATAAACAATTAAACGAATAAGAACTGACAGAGATACTCATCACAGTGACACAATAAGCATTAAATATCGAGGATTTTCTTTTCTTCCTGCAAATACTTTTTTCGTCGCGTAAAAGTTAATGTCGCCATACTCTCGAGGTAAATTACGTAAAACAAATAGACACTACAATCTCTTCAAAACGCTAACAGTTTGTCTTTGCATATTTTCCAGGTGTGATATAATTGTGTGGTAAGTGGATGTAGGTCTCTAGAAGAGGAGAGCAGGAAAACGGGAGTAAAATTACATATAGAAACCCGAGGAAGTTTATGCATGTGAGGGTCTCTGGCTACTGCTGTT
>NC_051417.1:7730382-7730494 GCF_015228065.2 Penaeus monodon
TAGAAGCATGACAGCGTGGATGAGGTTTGTTTGCGTTTGTCCTTAGATCGTATACAGGATACAGTACATTTCACGTATGAGTAGGAAAATACATAATCGCACTCACTATATA
>NC_051417.1:7730521-7730616 GCF_015228065.2 Penaeus monodon
ATGCATCAATCATCCATGTACAAATGTAGCATTAACGAACTGAAAGTGACTATGAAGTGTGATGTTGTGATGTTTGGTATCTTAACTGGATATTC
>NC_051417.1:7730730-7731212 GCF_015228065.2 Penaeus monodon
CATACTACGTGGGTTATTACTTGATTTTGACAATGCACTTTATCAACATTGTAGATCTTCATTCAATTAAAGAGGAAACATGCACGAGTCTCCATGTCTACTTACACAGAAAATTTCCTTGTGATTACTTACATGCTTCGTAGTCCACGGAAAGATGAGGTTTTCCGAAAGGATTCGGCAGAATATGACCCTCCCGTGCAATTGCCTTCCCATTAGCAGCACCACTGGACCCGACGATGAATCTGGTTCTATATGTGGATATATTTTCATGTATATATTTGATTTGTATACAGTAAAAATAATTGGTATTAATGGGTTACATATCATTTCCGAAATGATTTGTAACTTAAAAAAAGTATATTCGTTGCGGACACACTATTGATCAATTGGTATGGGCTGTTTGTGAGAGCAGTTGCGTACCAATGTGCCAGCATGACAAAGAGACTATATGTTTAATCTAAAAATGTAAATGCAAGCTTGGT
>NC_051417.1:7731364-7731497 GCF_015228065.2 Penaeus monodon
TTGCTCTTCCACCGTTCTTATACCCCTATCTTATACACCTTATGAATTGCCGTTTCTTAGCTGACTTCCATGAAGATCCACAGTGCTGGAAATATTGATAGACATATATCTGACATTTAAAGGAGATGTTCAT
>NC_051417.1:7731697-7731910 GCF_015228065.2 Penaeus monodon
TCATAAATACCCCCTTCCGAAGCATGACTCAATGTTTTTCTACGAAAGTGATTAGACTCCGAAATTTCTGAAATAGTAGTCTTTCTGCCTCTCTCTTTCTCTTCCTCACACTAGTGAGGAAACACTAGTGGAAACAGAACAATCACATGGTGTGTCTAACACACCAAGAATTCTGTGTCACGGTTTTATTCCATTTCTATTGTGGCAGTGTTT
>NC_051417.1:7732011-7732951 GCF_015228065.2 Penaeus monodon
GTAGACAATGTTAATCTTTCAGATGCGTTTCATTATCGGGAATATTAAAGAAAGCTATGGTCCCTTGTTCAAAGAGAGAAATGCAAGTCAGGTAGACTTCAAAATTATTTACACAAATCCAGATTTAATCAGGGCTGAAAATGTTCTTCATCGCTATTGGGGAATTTGGTTTGAGTAAAGACAGAATACGAGTAGCACAATCTTTATTTCGTGGCAAGTATCCATGTAAAGGATCTATACCTTGAGGATTTTCTACCAAGACCTATAGTTAGTGTTGGAGCAGGATCCACCCTGAGCTGTCTTTGTGAAGCGAGAGGGATCAACACCGATGTTCATGAAGGCGGCTTCACAACGTCTGTAATATCTGTCAGCGAGACTTGGTGAGCGGGAGAAGATGAAGGCGAAGTCGGCGTAATAGCCGAAGTTGTGACCGGCGCAGCTATAGATGCACGAGAAGTTCTCGTAGTCAGTGTCCAGAATAACGTAGGGAGCCATCCAGGCTGGAAGCAGGGAAAATGTACCGTAAATCATATCAAATATTTCCTTGTATGAATAACTTATTTCATGTCTACTTACGTACAAAACATTTTTGTGAATACTTACATGATTCGTAGTCCACGGAAAGATGAGGTTCTCCGAAAGGATTCGGCAGAACCTGACCATTACGTGTAATTGGGTTTCCATTAGCATCAGTACCAGTAGATCTGACGTTGAACTTGCTTCCATCTGTGGATATATTTTTACTTATATATTATGTTTATGCGCTATGACATTTTCTAAGAGAAGTCTGTAACCGGCAAGAAAAATCTTAAACAAAAGTAAATGAAAATTAAAACTTACCATAGGTATATTCGTTGCGGACACACTTCTTGATCAGTTGATATGGGTTGTTTGTGAGTGCAATTTCATACCATGTGCCAGCGTACTGTAATTTAAGGAA
>NC_051417.1:7733122-7733467 GCF_015228065.2 Penaeus monodon
TCCCAAATTATTTTACATGATCTTTACATGTAAATTAACTTGCCTTCTGATGGTTAGGCCTCTGTTGATCGTAGAGAAATCTCTCGTCTACGGAAGGGCATTTTCCTGGCACGACAAAGTCAGGGATCTTGTCGGCAGCGACCACCGCAACGAGAGCGAGACACAGCAACGAAGTCTTCATGATGATCCTGCAGTCTGAGTGGCGTGAGAGTTTCTCAGGCGTCTTTATATATAGGGTGTATCCCGCAGAGGAAAGTCATGTTCCAAAATGTTATTCACATTGATGATATACAAAATAAGATTAGTTGTAAGCTCCAATATCGTAATAGCTGTATATCTGAGAGG
>NC_051417.1:7733490-7734477 GCF_015228065.2 Penaeus monodon
CGAATTTAAACGATGATAATCTTGAATTTCGGTGCTCCGCCTCCTTCGCTGCTTTACGCGTGACATATAAGAAGCAGAACTCACCAACAGGAGTCACACAAGACAAGGCACCATGTTGAAGGTACTCGTAGCTGCTGCCCTTGTGGCTCTTGTCGCAGCCGACGGCATTCCAGATTTCGTAGCTCCTGGAAATTGTGCCAGAGTGGCAAATCAAGAAAACTTCGACCTTCGTAGAGTAAGTTGTCTAACAATCTAATGCTTATTCATGCTATCTTCACTTACAAATTGATCACTACACGTTTGTTGCAAATGTCTCAGTAACATTTGTTCTCCAACAGTATGCTGGTCGCTGGTATCAGGTGAAGATCATTGACATCCCCTACCAACCATACACTCGCTGCATCCACTCCAACTACGATTACTCTGACTCTGATCACGGCTTTAGGGTGACCACAGCAGGATTGACCCCCACCAACGAGTATCGCAGACTGGTGGGCAAGATCTACCCCACAAACGACTTCCCAAAAGCCCACATGCTCATTGATTTCCCTTCTGGTATGAGTAGAACATTCTTTCTTCTGGACATTAAAGTTATACCTTCCTAAATATAGTAGAATCTACAAACAGATAATGACCAACTAAATATTTTCCCTTTTCCCCCAACAGCTTTCGCCGCTCCCTATGAAGTGATCGAGACTGACTACGATAGCTATTCCTGCGTGTATTCCTGCATTGACACAGACAGGTACAAGTCCGAGTTCGGCTTCGTGTTCTCCCGTACTCCACAGAATGCCGGTTCAGCGATTGACAGGTGTGCCTCTGTATTCCGCAGGAACGGCGTCGACTTCTCATCTTTCAATGTAGTTCCTCATTCATCCGAATGTGTTTACAGGGCATAGACATATACCAGTGATTTGCACAATAAGAAGATACAAATGTGACTTAGAGTATTAATTTCCCCCCAAAGGATAGAAACTTTGTCATACC
>NC_051417.1:7735018-7735249 GCF_015228065.2 Penaeus monodon
CTTCATTAACCCACGTACCCACCGAGATTTTTCGCAAGACATTTATGGAATCATAATGTGCATCTGCAAGGGGTTTGTAGACAAATGCATGTTGTCCGAAGATCCCGTTCTCTTTGGCGTTGCACGTACAGCCTGCAGACGAAACTATTCAATTCCCCACAGAAGATGGTGACCATTAGGCACCTACAGAACATTTAAGAGATCCTCTGCAACCCCCGGCACCAGCACCAA
>NC_051417.1:7735367-7735786 GCF_015228065.2 Penaeus monodon
CTGTACAAATAAACAAACGAATAAGAACTGACAGAGATACTCATCACAAATAGCGACACAATAAGCATTAAATATCGATGATTTTCTTTTCTTCCTGCAAATACTTTTCTCGTCGTGTAAAGTAATATCATCATACTCTCGAGGTAAATTACGTAAAGCAAATAGACAGTATAATTTCTTCAAAACGCTAACAGTTTGTCTTTGTATATTTTCCAGGTGTGAGATAATTTTGTTGAAAGTGGATGTAAGTCTCAAGAAGAGAGAAGCAGAAAACGGCGATAAAATTATATATAGAAAGCCGAGGAATTTTCTGTATGTGAGGGTCTCTGACTACTGCTGTAAAGTTATGGTAATAAAAAATATGCAGGTCTAAATAGAAGTATGGCAGCGTGGATGAGGAAAGACGCGCTGTTCTAGGT
>NC_051417.1:7736335-7736566 GCF_015228065.2 Penaeus monodon
CTTGATTTTGACAATGCACTTTATCAACATTGTCGATCTGCATGCAAGTAAAGAGAAAACGTGCAAGAGTTTCCATGTCTACTTACACAAAAAAAAATCCTTGGGAATACTTACACGCTTCGTAGTCCACGGAAAGGCGAGGTTCTCCGAAAGGATTCGGCAGAATCTGACCCTCCCGTGTAATCGCCTTCCCATTAGCACTCCCAGTGGACCTGGTGATAAACCTGGTTC
>NC_051417.1:7736642-7736780 GCF_015228065.2 Penaeus monodon
ATTCCCGAAAAGGTCTGTAACTTTTTAAAAAAAGTATATTCGTTCGGGCACAGTGCTTGGTCAGTTGGTAGGGGTTGTTTGTGAGAGCAGTTGTGTGTCATGTGTCAGCATGACGAAGAGAAAATATTTAATCTATTA
>NC_051417.1:7736882-7737111 GCF_015228065.2 Penaeus monodon
GGTGAACACAACAAACTACAGGCCCATGACTTTTCAATAAAAAAAAATGCTCTTCCATCGTTCTGACACCCCTAATTTATTCACGTTATAAATTTCCGTTTCTTGGTTGACTTTCATAAACAGCCAGTGCTGGAAATATTGCTAGACAAATATCTGGCATTTAAAAGAAATGCCAGATATACGTACTTGATTGTTTTCTTTTTACGTTGTTCATATGTACACAGGTATT
>NC_051417.1:7737143-7737304 GCF_015228065.2 Penaeus monodon
GACAAACAGGTAGACCGATAAGACGTATCGCACACACGGACACTCAAAAGAAATAAAACCATGAATGCATTAACAGCCTCTCCCGAAACATGTCTAAATGTTTCTCTACGAAAATTATTAGATTTTTGAAATATTCTTTCTGTCTCTTTTCCTTTCTCTTC
>NC_051417.1:7737342-7738327 GCF_015228065.2 Penaeus monodon
TTCAAGATTTCCAAGTGTCACGGTTTTATTCCGTTTCTATTATGGCAGTGTTTTATATTTGCGTGTGCACGCGTGTCTAGATACATAGATGTAGTCATTCGTAGACACACACATGTGTGTGTAGTAGTAGACACTATTAATCTTTCAGATGTTTCAGATGCGTTTCATTATCGGGAATATTAAAGAAAGCAGTGGTCTCTAGTTCAGAGAGAAGTGCAAGTTTTTCCTCTTGAAAGTGAACTACGAAAGATCTGCTATCTTCCTTTTATATCTCAGGTAGACTTCAAAATTATTTACACAGATCCAGATTTAGTAAGGGCTGACAAGCCCTTCATCACTATTGGAGAATTTGGTTTAAGTAAAGACAGAATACGAGTAGCACAATCTTTATTTCGTGGCAAGTATCCATGTAAAGGATCTATACCTTGAGGATTTTCTACCAAGACCTATAGTTAGTGTTGGAGCAGGATCCACCCTGAGCTGTCTTTGTGAAGCGAGAGGGATCAATACCGATGTTCATGAAGGCGGCTTCACAACGCCTGTAATATCTATCAGCGAGACTTGGTGAGCGGGAGAAGATGAAGGCGAAGTCGGCGTAATAGCCGAAGTTGTGACCGGCGCAGCTATAGATGCACGAAAAGTTCTCGTAGTCAGTGTCCAGAATCACGTAGGGAGCCATCCAGGCTGGAAACAGGTAAAATATACCATTAATCATATATATATTTCCTTGTATGAATAACTTACATATTTCATGTATACTTACATACAGATTATTATTGTGAATACTTACATGCCTCGTAGTCCACGGAAAGATGAGGTTCTCCGAAAGGATTCGGCAGAACCTGACCATTACGTGTAATTGGGTTTCCATTAGCATCAGTACCAGTAGATCTGACGTTGAACTTGCTTCCATCTGTGGATATATTTTTACTTGTATATTAATTTTTTGCGTGGTAACATTTTCTAAGAGAAGTCTGTAACCGGC
>NC_051417.1:7738365-7738535 GCF_015228065.2 Penaeus monodon
CTTACCATAGGTATATTCGTTCCGAACACAATTCTTGATCAGTTGGTATGGGTTGTTTGTGAGTGCAATTTCGTACCATGTGCCAGCATACTGTAATTTAGGAAATCTGGACTATAAGAATTGTTGCAAATTGAATATGAATATATATTTTGCTTAACGTCTATCAATCA
>NC_051417.1:7738804-7740153 GCF_015228065.2 Penaeus monodon
CTTGCCTTCTGATGGTTAGGCCTCTGTTGATCGTAGAGAAATCTCTCGTCTACCGAAGGGCATTTTCCTGGCACGACAAAGCTAGGAATCTTGTCGGCAGCGACCGCTGCAACGAGAACGAGACACAGCAACGAAGTCTTCATGGTGATCCTGCGGTCTGAATGGCATGAGAGTTTCTCAGGCGTCTTTATATGGAGGGTGTATCCCGCAGAGGAAAATGACGTTCCAAAATTATATCCATGTCGATGATATAGAAAATAAGATTAGTGGTAAGCTCCAATATCTCAATAGACAGCTGTATATCCGAAAAAAAAACTAATTTAAACGATGATATTCTTGAAATTCGATGCTCCGCCTCCTTCGCTGCTTTACGTGTGACATGATATATAAGGAGCAGAACTCACCATCAGGAGTCACACAAGACAAGGCACCATGTTGAAGGTACTCGTAGCTGCTGCCCTTGTGGCTCTTGTCGCAGCCGACGGCATTCCAGATTTCGTAGCTCCTGGAAATTGTGCCAGAGTGGCAAATCAAGAAAACTTCGACCTTCGTAGAGTAAGTTGTCTAACAATCTAATGCTTATTCATGCTATCTTCACTTACAAATTGATCACTAAACGTTTGTTGCAAGTGTCTCAGTAACATTTGTTCTCCAACAGTATGCTGGTCGCTGGTATCAGGTGAAAATCATTGACATCCCCTACCAACCATACACTCGCTGCATCCACTCCAACTACGATTACTCTGACTCTGATCACGGCTTTAGGGTGACCACAGCAGGATTGACCCCCAACAACGAGTATCGCAGACTGGTGGGCAAGATCTACCCCACAAACGACTTCCCAAAAGCCCACATGCTCATTGATTTCCCTTCTGGTATGGGGAGAACATTCTTTCCTCTGGACATTAAAGTTATACCTTCCTAAATATAGTAGAATCTACAAACAGATAATGACCAACTAAATATTTTCCCTTTTCCCCCAACAGCTTTCGCCGCTCCCTATGAAGTGATCGAGACTGACTACGATAGCTATTCCTGCGTGTATTCCTGCATTGACACAGACAGGTACAAGTCCGAGTTCGGCTTCGTGTTCTCCCGTACTCCACAGAATGCTGGTTCAGCGATTGACAGGTGTGCCTCTGTATTCCGCAGGAACGGCGTCGACTTCTCATCTTTCAATGTAGTTCCTCATTCATCCGAATGTGTTTACAGGGCATAGACATATATCAATGCTCTGCACAATAATAAGATACAAATGTGACTTATAGTACTTATTTTCCCCAAAAACATAGAAACTTTGTCATACCATGTATACATATTAAAAATCTGTGTGGATCGTATTGACATTG
>NC_051417.1:7740224-7740432 GCF_015228065.2 Penaeus monodon
CGTACAGACCCTCGTACCCGCCGAGATTTTTCCGATGTTTATAGGATCATAATGTGCATCTGCAAGGGGCTTGTAGATGAATGCATGTCAAACATTTTGGTGTCCGAAAATCCCGTTTTCTTTGGCGTTGCACGTGCAGCCTGCATATGAACATTTTCAATTCCCCATAGAACATGGTCTCCATTTACACACTTACAGAACATTTAAG
>NC_051417.1:7740644-7740959 GCF_015228065.2 Penaeus monodon
TAAACAATTAAATGAATAAGAAATGATAGAGACTCATTGCAATCAGAGAATTAATAAACATTACATATCGAGAATTTTCTTTTCCACCTGTAAATACTTTAAAGTTAATATCACACCCTCGAGGTGAATTACGTAGAGCATTATAATTTTTTTCAAAACGCTAACACTTTGTGTTCCAGGCGTTAAAGACTCGCATGAAAGGTAGAGGCAGGACTCTAGAAGAAAGGAGCAGAAAAACGGGGGGAACGTTATAAATAGAGAGCCGAGGAATTTCAAAACATGTAGTATGGTTGAGGAAAGGCGCGATGTTTTAGG
>NC_051417.1:7741080-7741169 GCF_015228065.2 Penaeus monodon
GTCTTACCGAACAGAAAATGCCAATAAAATATGGTGTTATGATGTCTGGCATCTTAACTGGATATTCCAGGCCCACGTGTAGCTTAGCT
>NC_051417.1:7741224-7743165 GCF_015228065.2 Penaeus monodon
TCTACGTTATTACTTGATTTTGACAATCAATATTGGAGATATTGGCATTCAAATAACGAGAGGACGAATGTTTATTTCATAATGTATGATAGGCATCCATACACCGTGTTTCTACCAAGACCTGTAGGTGTTGTGAGAGTAGGATGTGCGCTGAGCTGTCTTCGTGAAGCGAGAGGGGTCGACGCTGATGTTCATGAAGGCGGCTTCACAACGCCTGTAATATCTGTCAGCGAGACTTGGCGAGCGGGAGATGAAGGCGAAGTCGGAATAATAGCCGAAGTGGTATCCGGAACAGCTATAGATGCACAAGAAGTTCTCGTAGTCAGTGTTCATGATCACGTAGGCAGCAATGCAGGCTGAAAGAGGGAAATTGTACCATTAATTAAATATATTTTAAGTTTACTTATACATTCCATTCCATGTCTACTTACATACAAAATTTTTCCTGTGAATACTCATTACAAACAGATACACAATAAACATTAAATATCGATAATTTTCTTTTCCTTCTATAAATACGTAAAGCAAACAGACACTATAATTTTATTCAAAACGCTAACAGTTTGTCTTTGTATATTTTCCAGATGTGAGATAATTGTGTGTAAAGTGGGCGTTGGTATATAGAATAAAGGAGCAGAAAAAAATATAGAAAACCGAGGAATTTTATATGTATGTGCGGGATTCTGACTACTGCTGTAAAGTGATAAAAAAAAATGCAGGTATAAATGGAAACATGGCAGCGTGAATGAGGAAAGGTGCGATGTTCTAGGTGTGTTTCTTGGGACTTGACGTGGTGAGCAGTCAAGCATATTTCTATTATCACGCTATACTAGGTAAGTCAAATCATGGCTAAAATAGCTTATTTGTATCTTCATGAATATCTCCTCCCCCCACTGAGATGCACTAGGGCAAGCAGGCAGTTGGCATTTCGGCAGTTTTTCTTCCTGAAAATGAACCACGAATGATCTGTGTTATCTATTTCATCTATTGCGTCTTCCCTTTTCTACTTTAGGTAGACTTCAAAATGATTTACACAAATCCAGATTTAATAAGGGCTAACAATGCTCTTCATCACTATTGGAGAATTTGGCTTGAGTAAAGACAGAATACGAGTAGCACAATCTTTATTTCGTGGCAAGTATCCATATAAAGGATCTACACCTTGAGGATTTTCTACCAAGACCTATAGTTAGAGTTGGAGCAGGATCCACCCTGAGCTGTCTTTGTGAAGCGAGAGGGATCAACACCGATGTTCATGAAGGCGGCTTCACAACGCCTGTAATATCTATCAGCGAGACTTGGTGAGCGGGAGAAGATGAAGGCGAAGTCGGTGTAATAGCCGAAGTTGTGACCGGCGCAGCTATAGATGCACGAAAAGTTCTCGTAGTCAGTGTCCAGAATCACGTAGGGAGCCATCCAGGCTGGAAGCAGGGAAATTTTACCGTTAATCATATCTTTATTTCCTTGTATGAATAACTCAAGACATACTTATTTCATGTCTACTTACGTACAGAACATTATTGTGAATACTTACATGCTTCGTAGTCCACGGAAAGATGAGGTTCTCCGAAAGGATTTGGCAGAACCTGACCATTACGTGTAATTGGGTTTCCATTAGCATCAGTACCAGTGGATCTGACGTTGAACTTGCTTCCATCTGTGGATATATTTTCTTTTATAACATTCTTATATGCTGTGAAGAGATGTCTATAAAAGGTTAACAAAAATCTTACACAAACGAAAATAAAATAAAAACTTACCATAGGTATATTCATTGCGAACACACTTCTTGATCAGTTGGTATGGGTTGTTTGTAAGTGCAATTTCGTACCATGTACCAGCATACTGTAATTTAAGGAATCTGGACTATAGGAATTGTTGCAAATTGAATATGAAAATAGATTTTGTGTAATATCTATTTATCTATGAATTTCTATAGGC
>NC_051417.1:7743221-7743650 GCF_015228065.2 Penaeus monodon
TATGCACACAAATGTGTAATTGAATACATAAGTGGGACCATACGTAGGCCCACATACATATATACACACACCTATGTGTTTATATTCATGTGTAACCACAAACTAGCTTACATAATTTTTGTGTAAATTAACTTGCCTTCTGATGGTTAGGCCTCTGTTGATCGTAGAGAAATCTCTCGTCTACCGAAGGGCATTTTCCTGGCACGACAAAGTCAGGGATCTTGTCGGCAGCGACCACTGCAACGAGAGCGAGACACAGCAACGAGGTCTTCATGATGATCCTGCAGTCTAAGTGGCGTGAGAGTTTCTCAGGCGTCTTTATATAGAGGGTGTATCCCGCAGAGGAAAGTCATGTTCCGATATGTTATTCACGTTGATGATATACAAAATAAGATTAGTTGTAAGTTTAAGTATCTTAATAGCCATAGG
>NC_051417.1:7743698-7744681 GCF_015228065.2 Penaeus monodon
AATCAAACGATGATATTCGTGAATTTTGATGCTCCGCCTCCTTCGCTGCTTTACGCGTGACATGAGATATAAGGAGCCGGACTCACCATACGGAGTCACACAAGCCACCATGTTGAAGGCACTCGTAGCTGCTGCCCTCGTGGCTCTTGTCGCAGCCGATGGTATTCCAGATTTCGTAGCTCCTGGAAACTGTGCCAAAGTGGCAAATCAAGACAACTTCGACCTTCGCAGAGTAGGTTGCTTGACAATGTAATGCTTATTAATGCGACCCTTATTTGCAAATTGATCACTACACGAATGTGACAAGTATCTCAATAACATTTGTTCCTCAACAGTATGCCGGTCGTTGGTATCAGATCCAGATCATTGACAACCCATACCAACCATACACTCGCTGCATCCACTCTAACTACGACTACTCTGACTCTGAGTATGGGTTTAGGGTGACCACAGCTGGATTCAGCCCCAACAATGAATACCTCAGACTGCAGGGCAAGATCTACCCTACAAAAGACTTCCCAGCTGCCCACATGCTCATTGATTTCCCTTCTGGTACGTGTAAAACATATTTTCCTGTGTATGTTAAAGCTATACCTTCTTGAATATAGTAGAATCTACAGATATTCACTAACTATATATATTTTTTCCGTTTTTCCCCTATAGCTTTCGCCGCTCCCTATGAAGTGATCGAGACTGACTACGAGAACTATTCCTGTGTGTATTCCTGCATTGACACAGACAAGTACAAGTCCGAGTTCGGCTTCGTCTTCTCCCGTACTCCACAGAATTCCGGTCTAGCAGTTGACAGATGTGCCTCCGTATTCCGCAGGAACGGCGTCGACTTCTCATCTTTCAATGTAGTTCCTCATACAGCCGAATGTGTTTACAGGGCATAGACATATACCAAAGATTTGCACAATAATAAAATACAAATGTGACTTAGAGTATTAGTTTTCCCCCAAAGAATAGAAACTTTGCTATAC
>NC_051417.1:7745113-7745429 GCF_015228065.2 Penaeus monodon
GCTACTGAGGGGCAATGGACAATGGTGTATTGCTATCGTCAGTCCATTATAGATAGGTTCAGTCGTGCTAATAGGGCTTCAGGACTTCATTAACCTCCATACCCACCGAGATTTTTGGATATCATTTATAGGATCATAATGTGGATCTGCAAGGGGCTTGTAGATGAATGCATGTAATATATCTTTGGCGCTGCACGTACAGCCTGTTGACGAAAGTTTTAAATTCTCACAGAACATGGTCTCCATTTGGGCACCTACAGAACATTTAAGATGACATCCTCTGCAATCCCCGGCACCACCACCACAAAAAATTATG
>NC_051417.1:7745482-7745949 GCF_015228065.2 Penaeus monodon
GTGTATATGTTGGTGTGTGATGAACTGATCAATACCGTAAAAATACACACACGAACAAGAAATTATATCCTCATTACAGAGGCAATGAATATTAAATATCGAGATTTTCCTTTTCTTCCAGCTAATACTTTTCTCGTCACGTTAACATCATACTCTCGAGGTATATCACATAGAGCAAATAGACACAAAAATTTCTTCAACACGCAAGCAGTTTGTCTTTGTATATTTTCCAGGTGCGAGGTAATTGTTTGGAAAGTGGTTGTGGGTCTCTAGGAGCAGAAAACGGGGGTAAATTTGCATATAGAAAGCCAAGAAATTTATATGTGAGGGTCTCAGACTACTACTGTAAAGTTATAGTAATAAAAAAACATGCAGTTATAAGCGTGGATGAGGAAAGGCGCGTTGGTAGTGTGTTTGAGTTTGTCCTTACTTATATACAGGATACAGCACACTACATGTACACTTAG
>NC_051417.1:7746434-7746919 GCF_015228065.2 Penaeus monodon
TACTTGATTTCGACAAAGCACTTTATCAATATTGTAGATCTTCATCCAAGTAAAAAAAAACGAGTCTCGATGTCTTCTTACATATAAAATTTCCTTGTGAATACTTAAAGGCTTCGTAGTCCTCGGAGAGATGAGGTTCTTTGAAAGGTTTCCGCAGAACCTCACCCGTACGTCTTTACCATCACACTAGTGGAGAACCTGACGTTTGAACTTGCTCCATCCGTGGAATAGTTCTCATTAACAATTTGATTTCTGCACTGAAAAACAATGTTATTCATCGTTTTATATGTATTTCTGAAAAGATCTACTTTAAAAAGAAAAGAAAAGAAAAAAGGATATTCGTTGCGGACACACTGCTTGATCAGTTGGTGGAGGTTGTTTGTTAGAGCAATTTCGTACCATGTCTTAACATGAAGAGAATGCATGTTTCATTTATAAATGTAAATGTAAGTTTGGTTATATAGGTAACGTGTACGTGTGAAAAG
>NC_051417.1:7746960-7747457 GCF_015228065.2 Penaeus monodon
CGTCCTGCTGTAAGTGAAAATAACACTCTAAGGGCCCATGACTTCCTAATAAGAAATTCTCTCCCACCGTTCAGACACCCCTAACCTATACTTCTTATGAATTCTTAGTTGACTTTCATGAAGAGCCACAGTGCTGGAAATATTGCTAGACACATATTTGGCATTTAAAAGAAATGTTCATGGTTGACTGATGCAGCATCAGCTTTCGTAGAGGTCTACTTATATAGGATATTTTTTCAGCGTTAGCACTATCCATTACGATGTGTATATATATATAACTTCTTTTCATACATTCGCTTTATAATGTCACTGTATGTACTTCCATTTTCTTTTTCGTTGTTTATATATACCATGTAGTTAGATAGACCGATAAGACATGTCGCACACACGAACACCGAAAGAATAAGCCATAATGGTGTATTACCCCCCCCCCCCCGACATATCTAAATGTGGTCTCTACGAAAGTTATTGACTCCGAATAGAACTCAAGTATTCTT
>NC_051417.1:7747515-7748765 GCF_015228065.2 Penaeus monodon
ATTTTTTTGTGTACATATTAAATTGAAACACTGATGTATCGAATTCAGAGTTTTAAGTGTCACGGTTATGATTGTTTCTATTATGGTAGTGGTTTAATATGTGTGTGTGAGTAGACCTATTACTCTTGCACTTGCTTAAGATGCGTTTCAGTATCAGGTTTATTAAGGAAAGCTGTGGTCGTACTTCAAAGAGAGGAACCGGAATTTTTTTCCTATTGAAGTGAACTAAGAAAGATGTTATCTATGTTTATCTACTGCGTCTACCCTTTTCTACCTCGGTAGAATTCAAATGGCCTTACAAATCAATTTAATAAGGCTACCAATGTCTCTTCATCACTATTGGAGACTTTGGCTTGAGTAAAGACAGAATCGAGTAGCACAATCTTTATTTCGTGGCAAGTATACATATAAGGATCTATACCCTTGATGATTTCTACCAAGAGACCTTAGTTATAGTTGGAGCGGCCACCCTGAGCTTCTTTTGTGAGCGAGAGGGATCAACACCGATGTCATGAAGCGCTTCACAACGTCTGTAAATCTATCAGCGAGACTTGGTGGATCGGGAGAAGATAGGCGAAGTCGGCGTAATAGCCGAAGTTTGTGACCAGCGCACCTATAGATGCATGAGAATTTCTCGTAGTCAGTGTCCAGATCCGTAGTGTAGGCCATCCAGCTGGAAGGCAGGAAATGTACCGTTAAATCCTCTATATTTTCCCTTGTATGGATAATTACATATCCCAGGTCTACTTAGCATACAATTTATTATTGTGAATACTTACATGCTTCGTAGTCCACGAAGATGAGGTTCGCCCGAAAGGATTTGGCGAACATGACCATTACGTGTAATTGGGCTTTCCATTACATCAGTACAAGTAGATCTGACGTTGAACTTGCTTCCATCTGTGAATATATTTACTTATATATTATGTTTATGTGCAGCGCGGATAACATTTCTAAGAAGAAGGTCCTATAACCGCAAGAAAGTTTAAACGAAAGTAATGAAATTAAAACTTACCATAGGTGTATTCTTGCGGACACATTTCTTGATCATTGGTCATGTGTGTTTGTGAGTGCAATTCATACCATTGGCCACATACTGTGATTTGGAATTTGGACTATCGTAATTGTTGCACAATTCAATATGGATTACGTTTTGCTTAATATTGAACAATCATTTATATTTGTGCATATATAATAGGCAAACAAATGTGTAAAAATAATATACATATAGTGGGATTATAAGTAGGCCC
>NC_051417.1:7748826-7750796 GCF_015228065.2 Penaeus monodon
GTTTTTTACATTAATTACCTTGCCTTCTGCTGATTAGGCCTCTGTTGATCGTGATCTAGCATTCTCTCGTCTACCGCAGGGCGATTTTTCCGGCACGACAAGCTAGGATCTTGTCGCAGCGAACAGCTGCACGAGAACGAGACACGCAACGAAGTCTTCATGTGGATCCTGACAGTTCTGAGTGCGTGGGAGCTTCTCAGTCGTCTTTATATAGAAGGAGTATCCCGCCGAGAAAATGACGTTTCCCAAATTATATCCATGTCGATGACATAGAAAATAAGATTAGTTTTAAGCTCCAATCTCGTCAATAGACATCTGTTATTCAGGGGAAAAATAAATAACGATGATCTGAAATTCGATGCTCCCGCCTCCTTCGCATGCTTTAACGTGTGACATGATTATAAAGAGCAGACTCACCATCCAGGAGTCACACAAGACCAGCACCATGTTAAGGTACTCGTAGCTGCTGCCCTTGTGGCTCTGTCGCAGCCGACAGCATTCCAGATTTCGTAGCTCCTGAAATTTGTGCCAGAGTGGCAAATCAAGAAACTTCGAACCTTCGTAGAGTAAGTTGTCTAACAATTCTATGCTTATTCATGCTATCTTCACTTCCAAATTGATGCGCTACAACTACAACGTTTGTGGCAAATTCTCATTACATTTGTTTTTCCAACAGTATGCTGTCGCTGTATCAGGTAAGTCATCGACAACCCTACCAACCATACACTCGCTGCATCCACTCCAACTACGATTACTCTGACTCTGATCCGGCTTTAGTGACCACAGCAGGACTGACTCCCACAATGAGTATCGCAAACTGGTGGGCAGATCTACCCTACAAACGACCCCAAAGCCGCACATGCTCATTGATTCCCTTCTGGTATGGGTAGAATTTTTTTCCTCTGATATTAATAAGTTAACCTTCCTAATATAAGTATAATCTACCAACAGACAATGACCAACTATATATTTTCCTTTTCCCCAACGCTTTCGCCGCTCCCTATGAAGTGTCGAGACTGATACGATAGCTATTCCTGCGTGTATTCCTGCATTGACACAGACAGGTAAAGTCAAGTTTCGGCTTCGTGTTCTCCCGTACTCCACAGAATGCCGGTTCAGCGATTGACAGTTGTGCTCTTATTCCGCAGGACGGCGTCGCCTTTTCGTCTTTCAATGTAGTTCCTCATCTCCGAATGTACTTACAGGACATAGACCAAATACCATGCTCTGCACATAATAGATATCAATGTGACTCAGAGTAATTATTTTCCCCCATAACATGGAACTTTGCCTACCAGAATATACATATTAAAACCTGGTGTGATCGTATTTGATATAGATATATGTTTGACAATATGTAGATAATGTGTATACACAACGTAAATAATAGTTAAATATCTACCAAGGATTATACATACAGATCGCCGGATTTTTCGGATGTTTTAGGATCTAATGGTGCATCTGCAAGGGGCTTGTAGATGATGCATTAAACTATTTTGTGTCCGATATCCCGTTTTCTTTGGAGTTGCACGTACAGTCTGCCATGCATACGAAAGTCGGTCTTCCATTTAAGAATTATAGAGATATTCATTGCAAATAGAAATTAATAAACAGTAAATATCGAGATTTTTCTTTTCCTACTGTCAATTTTTTTCTGTCGCTTTAAAGTTGATTACTATTCTCGAGGTAATTAATTAGAGTATTATAATTTCTTCCAAAACGCTAACGACTTTGTGTTCCATGCGTTAAAAGATTTTGTATAAAGTGTGAGGCGGACTCTAGAAGAAAGGGCAGAAAAACGTGGGAGGAATACAACATAGAGCCGAGAATTTCAAACATGCAGAAAGGGTGAGGGAAAGCCGCGCTGATCTAGGTGTGTTTTGCGTTTTGTGCTTAGCTTGTGTTGCATGATTCACATAGTCACTACGCACAACACACACACACAAATAATTATTGCACATGGATGTATG
>NC_051417.1:7750913-7751465 GCF_015228065.2 Penaeus monodon
CACATATCATACAGTCCATGTGCAGATCTAGTCTTAACGAACCGAAGTGTCTTGATATTTGATTCCTTAATTGGATATTCCAGTCCCGCGTGTATCTAGCTATATATTTACACACACATACCAAATATACTGCGTATTACTTGATTTTGACATGTACCTTATCAGTATTGGAGAATTTAGCATTCAATAACGAGAGGAAATGTGCCAGAGTGTGTTTTTCATATGTATGATTAGGGCATCCATACACAGTGTGTGCCGTCATTGGTTTCTACCCAAGACCTATGGTGTTTGTAGAACAGGATTACCATGAGCTGTCCTTCGTGAAGTGGGAGGAGGGGTCACGCCGATGGTTTCATGAAGGCGGCTCAAACGCCGAAGATTGTATCCCGATCAGTCTATAGATGCACGAAAAGTTCTCGTAGTCATGTCCAGTAGTTATGGCCAGTAAGCAGTAGATATCCAGGCTGAAAGAGATTTGTATCGTTAATCAAATGTATTATTATGATTTACTTAGAATAATCCATTCCTGTCTAGTTAAATACAAAATTTTCG
>NC_051417.1:7752495-7752858 GCF_015228065.2 Penaeus monodon
CTTGTGAATTACGGGAGTTGTACGGAGAGTCGAGTTTTCTCTGAACGGATTCGCAATCCTGTCCTTCGTGTGTATTGGATTTCTATAGCGTCAGTATCAGTGTCTTGATGTTGAACTGTAACCAATTTGTGGATAGATTTCATAGTTATATTTGACTAGTACAAATGAAAAAAAAAATAAAGGGTTTATACAATTTCTTAAGTCTCTGAGAGAGAAAAAAAAGTTAATTTTGTTACGGACACACCGTTTGATGATTGCTAGGGGTTTGTGTGTGAGTGCAATTTCTTATCATGTGCCAGCATACGTACTTTAGAAAAGTGTACTATAGTGTTCCAATTATTATGAAATCACAAATTTTTTTTT
>NC_051417.1:7752928-7753045 GCF_015228065.2 Penaeus monodon
AAACACTCTCCTTCAAAGCAGCACCGGATAGAAACAAAACACATTATGTCCTTAAATACACGAGCGCATCTTAAAAAAAAAACTAAGGGCAACAGAGGGCGAGAGCGAGACGGGGGG
>NC_051417.1:7753145-7753214 GCF_015228065.2 Penaeus monodon
TCAAATAAATTAAAAAATTATTTTTAAAATTTAAAAATTTATTATATAATAAAAAGAGAAAAAAAGGAA
>NC_051417.1:7753407-7753550 GCF_015228065.2 Penaeus monodon
TGAATGAAATAATTGGTGAAACTTTGACCGATTTTTAAACCCCCCTTCCAGGGCCTGCCTAAAGTGTAAAAACATTTTTCATAAATTTTTTTAAAATGTTTTGTTTAAAAAAAGGGATAAAAAAAATTTAATATTTAAATTAG
>NC_051417.1:7754434-7755005 GCF_015228065.2 Penaeus monodon
TTTCGGGTGAGCGTGCGTATGTATGTATTAGGGCAGTATAAATGTTTTAACAGATGAGGCCTTTTTCTGAAATTTCATTTCCGTGATAGTTACTTTATAGTTCTGCTATTAAGAGTTTTAAAAAAGATTACAAAATCCTTTAAAAAAAGTTTTTCTTTGCTACTCTTTTTTTTGCTATACTTTGATTCAAAGAAAGCGCCAAATCTTTATTTTTTTCTTTTGGACAACAAAGGAAGGATTACATAAGATCAAGTACGTATAAAATCTATTCATCCATGAAATTATATCATGATTAACTTTTTAATTTGCCTTTTTTCCTGCTTTATTGCCCCCTAGTGATTTTAGACACTGACTGACTATTACAAGCGTTGTGAAGCCCCCTTCACAAAACAAAGGTTGCCCTTTTATTTACCGAGCACTCATTTGATTTACCGGTACTCACCTTACTTCCGCACTCATCTGGCTGCCGGTATTCCCTTTACTTACCGGGCAACTCACCTTGTGTATGTTTCCTTTGGGTGTGTTTCCGTTGACCTGCCCGCTCGTTCTTTAAGGAACCAACCCCCCCCCT
>NC_051417.1:7755385-7755897 GCF_015228065.2 Penaeus monodon
CAATCTACTGTGTTATATTTTTGTTTTTTTGCAGCCCAAATTTCTCCAAAGCACTTACCTGGCTATCGCCATTCAACAGTCCGGGGTTTTGCTATTTGTTAAATCAAAAGAGGCCCCTTTAGGAGGCGGCGCCTATGAACAGGGGGGGAAGGGGGAAACAGCACTGACAAAAAAAAAACTTTCGACACGTGCCGCCATAAAATTTTTATTTCTCTTTACTGAGTTCGTAAGCTAAAGACTATCGCATTCTTTCAAATATTGTTTGTTAAATTTAAAAAATTCAACAAATAATAGTCCATTTTCGCCACCGGACTATTAACTGTCGATTTCTTTTAACATATGAAACCTATATATATGGGGTTGTAATCCATATTGTAGTGAATGTAAGTATAGTATATGCCACAACACACACACACGCGAACTGAAATCATTCTTTTTTACAATATTGGTGATATAGTCTATTTTCCCCTATACATAAATTTGGAATCATGATACCATTCCCTTTATGCCCT
>NC_051417.1:7755939-7757038 GCF_015228065.2 Penaeus monodon
CATTACTTTTAAAAAATTAAAACGGTGATCTTTTGTTTTCTGCAATACAGATCTAAATAGGATTTACAATTTTTCTCTCTATTCTGTATCATATCCAGCATTCTGTCCCTTTCCCCCCCATTTCGTTTCCTACCTCCGGCCCCCATCATATTTTATTTTTCTTCAAAACGCTAAAAAATTTCCCTGGTGTGAGTAAGTGGTGTAAATTTGTTTCTACACGAGAAAGTAGTATAATACGGGAAACATAGTTTTTTCAAAAAGGGTCTGAAACCCGAAAAAAAAAAAAGGTATCCCCATTGCAAAACCCCCTGCTAATCTGTTGGTAGGGTTGTTTGTGAGAGAAAATTTTGTGCTACGGCTTTAAAGTGACCAAGCTGGATTCACCCCCCAACAACGATTTTTCAGACTGGAGGGCAAGTTTTTCCCCCCAAGAAGTTTTCCTAGTGGCCCATCTCATTGTTTTCCCCTTTGGGGTGTGAAATATGTTTTTTAATGTTTACCGAACTATTTTTCCGTGTAATTAAAAGCTTACTTACTTAAATACACAAAAAGCTGGGGAGAGACCAACTATATTTTTCCCCTCCCCCACAGAATTTGGGCCAACGTTGGGAAAGGGAAAAAGGCGACTTCCCCCTTTTCAATGTAGTTCCTCATACAGCCGGAGATTTAAGGACATAAAAATATATACCTAATCCCAAATAAAAGAGTAAGCTGCGATTTGAGTACAAATTTTCCCCCGTTGGAAACACTTTTTTTATACCGTATACACAAAGAAAAGGGCCCGCTTTTTTTGGTTTTCCCAGAAAACATGAAGACCCTTTGGTATCCTTTTCTTTTGCACGGTTTTCGAATAAATATCTATTTAAATTTTTACCCTGAAAAAAAAGTATAATATGGTTAATCATACACTAAATGCTGTATGGCTTTATATGTATGTTGGTGAATGCACGTATAAGTACAAACTTGTTGTTTGTGCTGCTATAAGTGGACACGCAAAAAGCGGGGTATTTCGATCACCATTCTGACACTCAATTATACACCTTTAAATATTAAATTTCTAGTTGATTTTATTAATGCCTGGGGCTGGAAATGTCCTTGC
>NC_051417.1:7757283-7758018 GCF_015228065.2 Penaeus monodon
AGTCATTAAGAGAAGTTGGGGTGGCTGAAGTGGCCTCAGTTTTTTATAGGGCCGCTATTACGGGATATTTTGGGTTTATCTTATCATACATTTTTTATATCGCTTTTCGTTTCAAATGTCGTGCATTTACTTAATTTTTTTAGTTGTTCTAATACAAAATAGAAGACGGAGTGGCAAATAATAAATCAGCTATCCCGACACGGTTTTCACAGAAAAAATTAAAACCAAAAATGTGTGTGTTCCCCTTCCCGATAACCAAGTCAAATGTTTTTTTACGAAAGTGGTTGCATTTCCGAGATTTTGAAGCATTATTGTTTCTCTCCCTTTTTGCCGTATGTTTCTTGAATTTTTATGTGTACAATAACTGAAACACTGCACAGTGGGGGAAAGGAAGACACACTTTTTTCAGATACTTAAAGTCACGTTTCAGTATCGGGTAGATTTAAAAAATCTTGGTCTCTCTTCAAAGAAAGAAAAACAAAAGCATGATCGATTATATTACATAATACAAGCCCGCCGCGCACAAAACACCGTACCACCACACATGAACATAATTAAACGGTTTGGCAGGAGACGGGTTTCTACAATTTACGTGATAATCTCTACTGAATAACTTGTGGGTTTAGAGCCCCGGAAAAATTAAATCATTTCGTGAAAGTTTATGATCAGTGCCCCGATTTTACTTCAAGAACCACAAAGAGCAAAACATACTCTCACAAATATCATAATATGGGC
>NC_051417.1:7758078-7758210 GCF_015228065.2 Penaeus monodon
AAATTGCATATGTGTTGCATACTGAAATCAGACTTTTTCGTAGTGCCAGCCGAGTGTGTTGCTATTATGCAATTTTACTTTAAGAAAACAAAGAGCACAAACATACTTCACACTATTCAAATATTGTGCATT
>NC_051417.1:7758281-7759183 GCF_015228065.2 Penaeus monodon
AATTTACATATGTGTTGCATACTGGAACATGAGACTTTTGTTGCGCAGCCGGGTGTTGTATTTCACGCCTTTAGGTGTCGAATTATGGGTTTAAAAAATATATTTTTAGTTTCATGATTAGAATTTCCTACGTCATCCACCAAAATGTGCAGTCATTCCCAAATGCGCTGAGCAACACCAGTCGGCATTTTGGTATTTTTCCTATTATATGAAACCCCAAAATCCATTACTTTTTTTCTTCTCTTTTCACGGCAGACGTTATTGTTTACACAAATCCGATTCAATTAGGGGACAGTGTCCTTCGTCACTGTTGGGGATTCGACATAAGTAAGAGAGAAGAGTAGCACAATCTTTATTTCATGAAAATATCCCTATGAAGGATCAAACCCTTTGTGATTTTCACCAAGACCATAGTTGTGCTGGAGCAGGACCCCCCTGAGCTGTCCTTTTTGAACGAGAGGTCAAACCGATGTTCATTTAGCGGCTTCACACGCCTGTAATATCTATCAGCGAGACTTTGTTTCGGGAGAAGTGAAGGGCGAAGTCGGCCGTAATATCCGAAGTTGTGACCGGCGGCAACTATAGATGCCACGAGAATTTTTTTTTTCCCACCCTCGATAGTCAGTGTCCAAATCCTTAGGGAGCATCCAGGCTGGAAAACAGGAAAATGTACTGTCAATCATATATATATATATAATTCCTGTGTACGATAACATATATTTTACTTATATCTACTTACGTACGAAAAAAACGTTATTATGAAACTTACTGCCTCGTAAGTCCACGAAAAGATGGAGGTTCTCCGAAAGGTTTCGGACAGAACCTTTACCATTACTGTAATTTGGGTTTCCATTAGCATCAGTACCAGTGCTCAGGACCGTTGAACTTGCTTCCATCTGTGG
>NC_051417.1:7759218-7761633 GCF_015228065.2 Penaeus monodon
CCTTTATACGCGATGAATTTACCTAGAGAAGTTTATACCAGGTAAGAAAATGTCCAACAACGAAAACAAATAAATCAAATAAAACTTACATAGGTATATTCGTGGAATGGCGGACCATTTCTTGCTCAGTTGGTATGGGTTTTTTTTTTGAGTGCAATTTCATACCATGTGCCAGCATACTGTAATTTAGGAATTTGGATTATGCAGAGAATTGTTTGGCAAATTGATATGAAAAATACATTTTGCTTTATTCTCATATGTATCATTTATATATATTTTTCACACCCGTACATATACATAACTACGCACATATATGCATGTTGTGTAATTCACATACTACCCTACATAATTTTTAATGCACATTATGCACGCATGTATAATCCCAAGCCTATCTTACACATAATCTTTACATGTAAAATTAACTTTGCCTTCTGATGGTTAGGCCTCTGTTGATCGTAGAGAATCTCTCGTCTACCGAAGGACATTTTCCGCCGACAAAGGTCAGTGATCTTGTCGCAGCGACCTACTGCAACGAGGCGAGACACAGCAACGAAGGTCTTCATGATGATCTCGCGGTATGAGTGGCGTGAAGAGGTTTCTCAAATGTCTTAATATATGTACGTAGGGGTGTATAATCCCTCAAGAGGAAAGTCACGTCCAAAATGTTCATGTCGATTATATAGAAATTAGGATTGATTTGTAAACTCCATATCTTCATATAACACCGCTGTATATTTAAAGAAAAAAAAACAAAACGATATAATTCGTAAAATTTCGATGCCCCGCCTCCTTCGCTGACTGAGATATCAGCAGCAGGACTCATCTCAGGAGTCACATACGACAAGCTCACCATGTTGAGGTATCGTAGCTGGCTGCCCTCGTGGCTCTTGTCGCAGCCGACGGCATTCCAGACTTCGTACTCCTGGAAACTGGCCCAAAGTGGCAATCAAGACAACTTCGACCTCGCAGAGTAAGTTGCTTGTACAAGTGTATGCATATTGATGACTTTCACTTGCAAATTGATCTACACGATTGTGACAAGCGTCCCTACATCGTATTCCCCAACCAGTATGCTGGTCGCTGGTCTCGGGTCCGATCAATGACAACCCTACCAACCATACACTCGCTGCGTCCACTCCAACTACGACTATATGACTATGGCTTTACGGTGACCCAGACTGGATTCAGTCCCAACAACGAGTACCTCAGACCTGCAGGGCAGATCTATCCCACAAAAGACTTCCATCTTCCCACAGCTCAACTTGATTTCCTTGCTGGTATGTGTAAAAAATTCTTTCCAGTGTACAATCAAGCTGTACCTGTTTTGAATCTTTGCAAAATCTACAGATAGTACTATAAATTTTCCCCTTTCCCCCTAACAGCTTTTCCCGCTCCCTATGAAGTGTCGAGACTGACTACGAAAACTATTCCTTCGTGGTAATTCCTGCATTGGACACGACAATACAAGTTCCGAGTTCGGCTTCGTCTTCTCCCTACTCCACAGAATTCCGTCTAGCGATTGACAGGTGTACCTCTGTAGTCCTCAGAACGGCGTCGACTTCTCGTCTTTTCCATGCAGTTCCTCATACATCTGAATGCGTTTACAGGGCATAGACATATACCAACGATTGTATCATACTAAGATACAGATTGACTTGGAGTATTAATTTTCCCAAAAGGATAGAATCTTTGCCATACATAATATGTACATAAAAAACTGCATGCATTGGAATATTGATACATATAATAATATATATAAAAAAAATGTATACATCCATATGTATAGAATAAATATGTTAAATTATACATATAATTTACATCTACAGTTTCTACATGATATACACACATCATATTAACCACATGCACAGAACGTATAAAGAAACATATGCACACGGATGTGTAGTGAGGTATACATTTTGTATATATATTTTAATGATAAGTATTTATATGATTCTATATATACAAAATATATCATACATGGACACATATGCGTGTATGCTGTATAATATTGCTTCTGAGGATATTGACTTACATTGGTGTGTACCAGTATTGTTATCATCAGTCCCTTGTAGACAGGTTAAATCATGCTAGTAGGGCTTTTTATTAGCGTCTGTGACTTCGTTAACCCCGTACGCACCGGAGATATTTCGGATGTTATTTATAGGTTTCACATGTGCGTCGTTAAGCTTGCAGACTCATGCGTACATTTTCTAGTGAGATTTGAACGCCTTTACAAAACATTTAAGAGAGAGAGAAGGAGAAGCGGCGGGAACGACATAGAAAGTCGATGAATTTCATGTGTGAAGGTCCCTGACTTTGCTGTAGTGATAATAAAAACATTGCATGTATAATGGACGTATGGCAGCATGTTTTGAGGAAAGGCACGCTATTCTATTTGTTTGCATTTGTGCTCAG
>NC_051417.1:7761679-7761763 GCF_015228065.2 Penaeus monodon
CCGATGTACTAATCTAATCTAACTAACCGAAGTGCTATGAAATATATAGTATGATGTTTGTATCTTATCTGGATATTCCGTCCC
>NC_051417.1:7761829-7763050 GCF_015228065.2 Penaeus monodon
AGAGAATAATACAGACAGACACACTGCCTGCGTGAGTTATTCTTGATTTTGTAAGGTACTTTAATCATATTGGTGATTTGGCAATTCATGTAATTGGATGAAACGTCAAGTGTTTTGATTTCATAAGTATCCATACACAGTGTGTCCTGCATCATTGTTTTTTCTACAAGACTATACTTGAGAGGATGATGCATCCTGTGTTGTCTTCGTGAAGTGAGAGGGGCAACACCGATGCTCATGAAGGCGCCTCACAACGCCTGTAATATCTCAGCGAGACTTGGTGATCGGGAGAAGATGAGTGCGAAAACTGCAGTTGTGGCCGCGCAGCTTTACAGCAAGGAAAGTTCTGCGAGTTAGTTGGTTCAAGATCACGTAAGGAGCAATCTAGGCTGGGAGAGGGTAACTGTATCGTTAGTCAATATATTTCCTTATATAACTTTATCATATCCATTCCATGGCTACTTACATAAAAAAAATTACTTGTGAATTTTGATATGTTTTCGTTAGTCCGCGAAAAGATGTTCCGAAACGATTCGGCTGAACCTGACCTTTACGTGTAATTGCGTGTTCCATTAGCATAAGTACCTGACGGACCTTTTTCATCTGTACATTTTAATTTTATCACGTAAAAAAAATTTCATGCGTTTGTATAGCATTTCCTAAACGTCTGTAATGAACAGCCAAGTCGTTGCAGAAGCACTGTATAGTCCCAATTCGATGGGTTTGTGAGAAAATTTCGTACCATGTACCATCAGAGAATGTTTATCCAGAAATGTAAATGCACTTACATAGCGTGTGTGGGGGCATTAGTAAGTATATACACTATTCAGATGCTTCCCGATACTTTCATTATATGATATATTTAAAGACGCTGTGATCTCTAGTTCAAATCAAAACATAATGTGTAATACATAATGACACACGTGTCTGCATTTATGCAGCATATGCACCCATTTCAAAAGCATGTACATTTTTTTCAATTAGTGATATAGAAGCAGAAAAGCAAAATTAAAAGCGAACTGGAAGAATTCCTTATGTTATATCAAACAATTACAATTACACATAATTCACAAAAGAAGAGCAAATCACCTTTTAGTAAGAGGATACATCCTTTTATTTTTGTTCGTGCTACGCGGAACATAGTATCACAACTAACTGATAGAGTACTGCCTTCCATGTGAAAATCTTTCCAGTGCCAGATTTTACGGAACAAATACGAGG
>NC_051417.1:7763167-7764438 GCF_015228065.2 Penaeus monodon
ATGTGTTGTCATATATTTTGCTGAGAATATTGTATTTGGCGTGATTGACAGCACACTGTTGCTATTATCAAGCTATTCTGTGTAAGGTCGAATCATGCTTGAATATCTTATTTGTAACTTCAATTATTGAAATTAACCCCCTCCCCCCCCGAACCGATATGTGCTAGACAAGCAAGGAATCGGCATTTCGGGCCGTTTTTCATCCGGAACGTGAACTAAGAAAAACAGTTATCTATCGCATCTACTGCATCTTCCTTTTCTTCTCTCTTTTTAACCTCAACAGACTGCAAAATTATTTCCACAAATCCAGATTTATCAGGGCTGACAATGCGCCTCATCCTCTTTGGAGAATCTGACGATGAAGAGAGAAATACAGGGTAGCACAATATGTTATTTCATGACAACTATCCATATAAAGTGCATCTGTACCTTAACGATTTTCTACCAAGACCTATAGTTTAGTGTTGGAGCAGGATCCACCCTGAACTGTCTTTGTGAAGCGAAGGGATCAACACCAAGGGGTCATAGAAGGCGCTTCGCATCGCCTTAATATCTATCAGCGAACTTGGTGAGCGGGAGAAGAATGAAGGCGAAGTCGCGTAATGCCGAAGTTGTGCCGGCGCAGCTATAAGATGCACGAGAAGTTCTCGTAGTCAGTGTCCAGAATCACATAGGGAGCATCAGGCTGGAAACAGGGAAAATGTATTGTTCATTCATATATATATTCCTGTGTACGAATAACTTACTATATTTATTTATATCTACTTACGTACAAAACATTATTATGAGTCTTAAATGCCTCGTATCCACGGAAAGATGAAGTTCTCCGAAGGATTCGGCAGAACCTGACCATGTACGGGTAATGCGTTTCCATTAGCATCAGCCATTAGATCTGACGTTGAAACTTGCTAACCATCTGTGGTTAATCTTATATATGTATTATGCAGCTACGCGATGAAATTTGCTAAGAGAAGGATGTAGCTGGTAAAAATCGTATACACACACACAAAAAAATTACCATATGTGTATTCGTTGCGGACACTTTCGTGATCAGTTGGTATGGGATTGGTTTGTGAGTGCTATTTCGTACCATGTCCCGGTCATACTGTAATTTAAGAATTTTGGATTAGAGGATTGTTTGCAAATTGAATATGAAATACATTTTGTGTTAATGTTATTTATCTATCAATTTCGATGTGTAATTTAATATATATTATGCATACAAAAGTGTGGAAGGTAAAATATATATAGTGTCATTATATGTAACCCAT
>NC_051417.1:7764470-7764805 GCF_015228065.2 Penaeus monodon
GATTATGTGTAACCAAAAACTACTTTACATATTTTTTATTTGTAAATTTAACTTGCCTTTGATGGTTAGGCCTCTTTGATCGGAGAAATCTCTCGTCACCGAAGGGCATTCTCCCGGCACAAAAAGTCAGGATCTTTGTCGTCAGCTACCACTGCAACGAGAGCGAGACACAGCAACGATTCTTCATGGTGAATCTGTGGTCTGAGTGCGTGTAAGCTTCTCACAGTCGTCTTTATATAGAGGGTGTATCCCGCAGAGGAAAGTCACGTTCCAAATGTTCTCATGTGACGACGGAGAAACTTAAGATTAGTTTGTAAGCTCAAGTATCTTAATAG
>NC_051417.1:7764849-7765217 GCF_015228065.2 Penaeus monodon
TTGCTACTTTGTGAAATCGAAGCTCCGCCTCTTTTAACGCATTAAATGAGATATAGGAGCGGATTCACCATAAGGTTGTCACATACGACAAGGCACATGCTGAAATACTCGTAGCTGCTGCCTCGTGGGCTCTTGTCGCAGCCGACGCATTCCAGATTTTCGTAGCTCCTGGAAACTGTGCCAAAGTGGCAAATCAGACAACTTCGACCTCGCAGAGTAAGTTTACTTTCTCAATGTAATGCTTGTAATGTTCCTTCATTTGCAAATTGATCACTACACGATTGTAGCAAGTTCCAGTAAACATATTGTTTCTCCAACAGTATGCTGGTCGCTGGTATCAGGTCCAGATCATCGACACCCTACAACCA
>NC_051417.1:7765256-7765839 GCF_015228065.2 Penaeus monodon
TGAGTATGCTTTTAAGGTAACCACAGCTGGATTCAGCCCCAACAACGAATGACCTCAAGACTGCAGGCACGATCTACCTACAAAGGATTCCCAGCTGCCCCCCATCTCATTGGATTTTCCCTTTCTGGGTACGTGTATAAACGTTTCTGGTAACCTAAAGCTGTACCTTCCTAAATAATGTAGAATCTACAGATACTATAAATTTTCCTTTTCCCCCATCAGCTTTCGCCCGCTCCCTATGAAGTGGATCGAGACTGACTACGAAAAGCTATTCCTGTGTGTATTCTGCATTGACACAGACAGTACAAATCCGAGTTCGGCTTCGTGTTCTCCCGTACTCCACAGAACTCCGGTCTAGGCGGTTGACAGATGTGCCTCCGTTATTCCGCAGGAACGTGGGTGTCGACTTCTCGTCTTTCAATGTAGTTCCTCATACAGCCAATCGTTTCAGCATAGACTTAGACCATGAATTTTCCCAATATAAGATACAGATGTGAATTAGAGTATTTAATTTGCCAAAAGGATAGAAACTTTGCTATGTTATCATATGTACTAACTGTTTATATTGAAACTGATGTTTTAA
>NC_051417.1:7766286-7767284 GCF_015228065.2 Penaeus monodon
AGTTTATATATACAAAATATAATATCTCCAAACACACATCTGGTGTGTACTGCAATATATGCTCTATGAGGGACAGCCCTTACTAGATGGTTCAATCATACTAATAGGGCTTAGTGAGGGAGTACTTTATGACTTGATTAACCCCGTACCCGCCGAGTTTTTTTCGGATATCATTTACAGAATCATAATGTGCACCGCAAGGGGCTTCTGTATGATGTATTAACATATTCCTGGTGGTCCTGAAGTTGACGTATATCCTTCAGAAGATGTCTCCATTTAGGCCAGCTATAGAACATTTAAGAGGAACATCCTCTGCAACCCCCGCCACACAACCAAAAGAATAGTAAACATAAAATACAGAAGTTGAATACATAAACTCTCTATATATATGTGTGCGTTTTTTTTGTAAATATATCAATGAACTGATCAATGCCGTACGAAATGTAATAATTCAACGAATAAGAAATGATAGATTTACTCATCACAACATGACAACAAAATTAAAATATCGAGATTCCTCTCGAGTAATACGTAAATCAAACAGCCACTAAATATCTTCAAAAACGCTAAGTTTGTTTTGTATATCTTCCAGATGTGAGGATAATTGTGTGAAAAGTGACTGTGGGTCTCAACAAGAAAAGGAGCAGTAACGATGATAAGAATTCCAATAAGCAAGCCAAGGAATGTTTTATGTTGTGAGGGGTCTCTGACTACTGCCGTAAAGTTTTAGTAATAAAAGGTCTAACTGGAATTAAAGGCGGAGTTGGATGAGGAAAACGCGCTGTTCTAGTTTGTTTTGCGTTGTGTTTATGCTCGTATACTTAACACATACACACATTATTATGTGTGTGTTGTTGTGGCCTCAAACATCCATGTACCAAATCTAGTATTAATGAAATTAAAGTGACTATAAATGTAATGTTATATGTTTGGTATACCCTTAATCCGATATTCCAGCACCATGTGTATTTTAGTTATCTTTTACAATACACATACAC
>NC_051417.1:7767389-7769010 GCF_015228065.2 Penaeus monodon
ACTGTAAAGAGGAAACGTACTGAGGCTCTTGTCTACTTACACAAAGATTTTCCTGTGAATACTTACATGCTTTGTAGTCCTCGAAAGGTGAGGTTGCTTCCGAAAGGATCGGCAAAATCTACTAATTGCCTTTTCCATTAGCAGTGCCATACTGTTCTATATGTTGATATATTTTTCATGTATCTATTTGATTTGTATACAGTGAAAAAATAAGTATTCATGTGTTTCTTATCATTCCCGAAAATGTTCTTACCCCCTATCTTATACACCTTATGATTGCCGTTTCTTAGTTGGACTTCATAACAGCCATAGTGCTGGAAATATATGCGAGATTTTTTTTCTCTCTCTTTCATTATATCTGTGTACATATAAAATGAAACCTTGCTCGTGGAAACAGAACAAATATTGATGTGTCAACACATTAAGATTCTAATGTCACGGTTTTATTACGTTTCTGCCATGTCCTTGTGGTGCACACGCGTGTATGATAGATATATTGTAGCCATTGGTAGACCGGATAACATGTGGCGTGTGGTGTAGAACACTATTAATCGTTCAGCTGTCTAATGCGTTCAGTATCAGATATATTAAAGAAAGCTGGTGGTCTTTTAGGTCAAAGACAGAAACGTAGTTTCTCCTCCTGAAAGTGGAACTAAAAAAAAGACTGTTTATCTAATATTATATAATGTCTGTTTCTCTTTCTACTTCAGGTTAGAAAATGATTTACACAAAATCCAGATTTATAATGCTGACAAGCCCTTCATCACTATTGTGAGTACTTTGGTGTTTAGTAAAGACAGAATACGAGTAGCACATCTTTATTTCGTGGCAAGTATCCATGTAAAGGATCTATACCTTGAGTTTTTCTACCAAGACCTATAGTTTTAGTGTTTGAGCAGGATCCACCTGAGCTGTCTTTGTGAAGCGATAGGGATGCAACACCGATGTTCATGAAGGCGCTTCACAACGCCTGTAATATCTGATCAGCGGAGACTTGGTGAGCCGGAGAAGATGCAAGGACTAGTCGGTGTAATAGCTCAAGGTTGTGACCGTCGCAGCTATAGATGCCGAGAAGTTCTCGTAGTCAGTGTCCAGAATCACGTAGGGAGCCATCCGGCTGGAAGCAGGAAAATGTACCGGTTAATCGATATATATTTCCTTCATGAATAAGGTTACATGTAATATGATCTACTTACATACATGTTATTATTGTGATACTTACATGCCGCATGTCCACGGAAAGATGGAGGTTCTCCGAAGGATTCGCAGACTGACCATTACGGTAATTGCGTTTCCCATTAGCGATCAGTAACCAGTAGACTCTGACGTTGAACTTGCTTCCTCTGTGGATATATTTTTTACTTATTTTATGCGCGATAACATTTTATAATAGAAGTCTGTAACACGACCAGAGAAATCTTAAACGAAATAAATAAAAACAATTAAACCTACCATAGTTTATTCGTTGCGGACACACTTCTTGATCAGTTGGTATGGGTTTTTTGTGAGTGCAATTTTCCGTACCATGGCCAGCATACTGTATATTTAGGAAATCTGGACTTTAAGAATTGTTGCATATTTAATATGCTATACATTTGGGCTTACTATCTATCAATCAAAT
>NC_051417.1:7769119-7770547 GCF_015228065.2 Penaeus monodon
TTATGTGTAAGCACAAACTACCTTATATATTTTGACGGTTAAATTACTGCCTTTCTGATGGTTAGGCCTTTGTTGATCAATAAAGCATTCTCTCGTCTACCGAAGTGCATTTTCCTGGCCGACAAAGTCGCGGGATCTTGTCGGCAGCGACCCACTGCAAACGAGAGTCGAACACAGCAACGAAGTCCTTCATGATGATCCTGCAGTCCGAGTGCGTGGAGTTTTCTCAGCGTCTTTATATAGAAGATTGTATCCCGCAGAGGAAAGTCACGTTTCCAAAAATGTTATTCATGTTGATGATATACAAAAATACGATTAAGTTTTGTAAGCTCCATGTCCCTTAATAGCTGTAATATTTGATAGAAGAAGAAATAAAAAAAAGCACGAATTGAAACGATATCTTTTAAATTCGATGCTCGCTCCTTCGCTGCTTTCCGCGGGACTTGAGATATAGAAGCCGAACCACCATCAGAGTCACACAATACAAGCACCAATGTTGAAGGTACTCGTACTGCTGCCCCTTGTGGCTCTTGTCGCAGCTTACGGCAGTCCAGATTTCGTAGCTCCTGGAAATTGTGCCAGAGTGGCAAATCAAGAAAACTTCCGACCTTCGTAGAGTAAGTTGTCTAACAATCTAATGCTTATTCATGCTATCTTCACTTGCAAATGATCACTACACGTTTTGTTTTCTAAGTGTCTCGAGTAACATTGTTCTCCCAACAGTATGCTGGTCGCTGGTAATCAGGTGAAGGATCATTAACATCCCCTACCACCATACACTCGCTGCATCCACTCCAACTACGATTACCTGACTCTGATCACGGCTTTAGGGTGACCACATCAGGATTGACCCCCACACAACGATGTCTCGCAGATTGGTGGGCAAGATCTACCCCCAAACGACTTCCCGAACCCACAATGCTCATTGATTTCCTCATTCTGGTATGGGAGAACAATTCATTTCCTCTGGACATTAAGTTATACCTTCCGTAAATATAGTAGAATCTACAGATAGATATGACTCAAACTATAGATTTCCTCTTTCCCCCAACAGCTTTCCGCGCTCCCTATGAGTGATCGAAACTGAGTCTTACGATATCCGTTCCTGCGTGTATTCCTGCATTGACACAGACAGGTACACTGAGTTCGGCTTCGTGTTCTCCCGTACTCCAAGAATGCCGGTTCGAGCGATTTTGACAGATGGTGCCTCCGTATTCCGCAGGACGGCGTCCCGACTTTTCATCTTTCAATGTAGTTCCTCATTCATCCGAATTTTTTTACATGGCATAGACGAATACCAATTATTTTGCACAATAATGATACAATGTGACTTGAGTATTAATTTTCCCCCCAAAGCATAGAAACTGCCATACCATATATGCACATTAAAAGAATTTCGTGGATCGTATTCATATTAATATATTAGCG
>NC_051417.1:7770913-7771282 GCF_015228065.2 Penaeus monodon
AACTTATACGTGTGTCTATATGCTACTGAAGGACATGGACTTGACTTGGTGAGCAGCCTGTGGTTGTTCTATCGTATCCATTATAGAGTAGGTTCAGTCATGCTAATGAGGGGCTTATTAGTAGCTTTCATGCTTTATTTGAACCCCCGTACCCACCGAGATTTTTCGCATGTAATTTATATGGATAATAATATGCATCTGCAAGGGGCTTGTACGAGAGCATGCAAAATTCTGATGTCCCAAGATTCCGTTTTCTTTGGCGTTGCACTACAGCCTGCAGACGAAACTATTCAATTCTCCACAGAAGACGGTGACCATTTATGCACCTACAGAACAGAATATCGCTCTTCAACCCCCGGCACTACCACC
>NC_051417.1:7771439-7771561 GCF_015228065.2 Penaeus monodon
GGATAAACACCCCTGTCAAAAATGTATTAACGATTAAAAGTGACTATAAAGTGATGTTATATGTTTGATACTTATCTGGATTCCAACGCTACTGTATCTTTTATATTTACCCACACACACAC
>NC_051417.1:7771655-7772379 GCF_015228065.2 Penaeus monodon
TTTTAATTACACACCGTGTTATACTGCAAACTACGCTCGTGGTTTTTTTATTGTTTTGAATGCACTTTCCCAAAATTGTAGATCTGCATTCAAGTAAAAGGGAAACGTGCAAGATCTCCATGTCTCTTAACAAAAAAATTCCCTTTTGAAACTTACACCTTCGTAGTCCCGGAAAGGGAGGGTTTTCCGAAAGGATTTGGCAGAATCGATCCTCACTGTAATTTCCTTCCCCTTAGCGGTACCGTGGGCCTGGCGATGAACTTAGTTCTAATTTTGGATAATTTTCACGTATCATTTGATTTGTATACAGTAAAAATTAAGGTATATATTGGTTTTATATTATTTCCAACGATCTCTAAATTTAAAAAAAAATATTCGTTGCGGACACACTATTTTTCATTGGGAGGGTTGTTTGTGAAGGGAAATGCTACCATCTGCCGCATGACGAAGAGACTATATTTTAATTTAAAATTAAATGCAAATTTGGTTTTAGACAACGTGTACGTTTGGGGGGTGGTCAACACCCAACTATATTTGGGCCTGTGTTGAGTAGTTATGTGCCGGCGTCAAAATTAAAACCATGACCTTTAAAAAAAAAATGCTCGGTCTGCATCCCTTCTTATACCCTTATGATTTTCCCTTCTTAGTTTTCCCATAAAAGCCACAGTGCTGGGAAAAATTTGTAAACAGATAACTGACTTTAAAAAAAATGTTTTGGGTTTTA
>NC_051417.1:7772951-7774255 GCF_015228065.2 Penaeus monodon
GACATCGCACACCCCGACTTTTCCTTTCTCTCTTTCATTTTTTCTGTGTACATTAAAAGGAAACACTGCTCTTGGAAACAGAGCAAATATATAATGTGTCGAACACACCAAAAGTTCTAAGTGTCACGGTTTTATTCCGTTTCTATTATGGCAGTGTTTTTATGTGTATGTGTGTGGCACACGCGTGTATAGATATATAGCCCTAGCCATACGTAGATACATATACATGTTTTGTGTGTGTAGTAGTAGTAGACACTTTTAAATCTTTCAGATGTTTTCTGATGTGTCTCATTATTGTATATATTTATCAAAGATGTGGTGTCTAGTTCCAGAGAGAAAAGTGCAAGTTTTTCCTCTTGAAAGTGAACCAAAAATGTATCGATCGTATCTATTGCGTCTTCCCTTTCTACTCAGGTAGACTTCAAATTATTTACACAAATCCTGATCTAATCAGGGCTGAAATACCCTTCATCATACTGGAGAATTTGGCTTGAGTAAGACAGAATACGAGTACACAATCTTTTTTTTCGTGGCAAGTATCCCTGTAAAGGATCTATACCTTGAGGATTTTCTACCAAGACCTATAGTTAGTGTTGGAGCAGGATCCACCCTGAGCTGTCTTTGTGAAGCGAGAGGATCAACACCGATGTTCATGAAGCGGCTTCCCCAACGTCTGTAATATCTATCAGCGAGACTTTGGGGAGCGGGAGAAGATGAAGCGAAGTCGGCGTAATAGCCGAAGTTGTGACCAGCGCAGCTATAGATGCACGAGAAGTTCTCGTAAAACAGTATCCAGAATCACGTAGGGGCCATCCAGGCTGGAAACAGGGGAATGTACCCTTAATCATATATATTTCCTTGTATGAATAACTTACATATTTCATGTATACTTACATACAGATTATTAAATTTTGAATACTTTCATGCCTCATAGTCCACGGAAAGATGAGGTTCTCCGAAAGGATTGGCAGAACCTGACCATTACGTGTAATTTGGGGTTTCCATTAGCATCAGTACCAGTAGATCTGACGTTGAACTTGCTTCCATTTTGGGGATATATTTTTACTCATATATTATTTTTATGGGCTTTGACATTTTCTACGAGAAGTCTGTAACCGACAAGAAAATCTTAAAACGAAAATAAATAAAACTTACCATAGGTATATTCGTTGCGGACACACTTCTTGATCAGTTGGTATGGTTGTTTGTGAGTGAAATTTCGTACCATGTGCCAGCATACTGTAATGTAAGGAATCTGGGCTATAGAATTTTTTGCAAATTGAATAAAAAATACATTTTGTTTA
>NC_051417.1:7774338-7775686 GCF_015228065.2 Penaeus monodon
AGGGGCGTAACCACAAACTACCTTACATAATCTACATGTAAATTAACTTGCCTTCTGATGGTTAGGCCTCTGTTGATCGTAGAGAAATCTCTCGTCTCCCAAAGGGGCATTTTCCTGGCACGACAAAGTCAGGGATCTTGTCGGCAGCGACCACTGCAACGAGAGCGAGACACAGCAACGAAGTCTTCATGATGATCCTGCAGCCCTGAGTGG
Organism: Penaeus monodon; assembly: GCF_015228065.2. Classification (NCBI taxonomy): domain Eukaryota; kingdom Metazoa; phylum Arthropoda; class Malacostraca; order Decapoda; family Penaeidae; genus Penaeus; species Penaeus monodon. Next base: position 7,774,552 of record NC_051417.1, read on the forward strand.
CGTGAGAGTTTCTCAGGCGTCTTTATATTATGGGGTGTATCCCGCAGAGGAAAGTCATGTTCCAAAATGTTATTCACGTCGATGATATACAAAAAAAATTAGTTGTAAGCTGCAATATCTTAATAGCTGTATATCATAAAAAAAAAAAATCAAACGATGATATTCTTAAAATTCGATGCTCCGCCTCCTTCGCTGCTTTACGTGTGACATGAATATAAAAACAGAAATCACCATCAGGGGTCACACGACAAGGCACCATGTTGAAGTACTCGTAGCTGCTGCCCTTTTGGCTCTTGTCGCAGCCGAACGGCATTCCGATTTCGGTAGCTCCCGGAAATGTGCCCGAGTGGCAAATCAAGAAAACTTCGACTTCGTAGAGTAAGTTGTCTAACAATCTAAAGCTTATTCATGCTATCTTCACTTGCACGTGATCACTAAACGTTTGTTGAAGTGTCTCAGTAACATTTGTTCTCCAATAGTATGCTGGTCGCTGGTATCAGGTGAAGATCATTGACATCCCCTACCAACCATAAAACTCGCTGCATCCACTCCAACTACGATTACTCTGACTCTGATCACGGCTTTTAGGGTGACACAGCAGGATTGACCCCCAACAAAGGTATCCCCGACTGGTGGGCAGATCTACCCTACAAACGACTTCCCAAAAGCTCACATGCTCATTGATTTCCCTTCTGTATGAGTAGAACATTCTTCCTCTGGACTTTGAGCTATACCTTCCTAAATATAGTAAATCTACGGATAGATAAAGACCAACTATATATTTTCCCTTTTCCCCAACAGCTTTCGCCGCTCCCATGAAGTGATCGAAACTGACTACGATAGCTATTCCTGCGTGTATTCCCCGCATTGACACAGACAGTACAAGTCCGAGTTCGGCTTCGTGTTTTCCCGTACTCCACAGAATGCCGGTTCAGCGATTGACAGGTGTGCCTCCGTATTCCGCAGGAACGGCGTCGACTTCTCATCTTTCAAGTAGTTCCTCATTCATCCGAATGTGTTTACAGGGCATAGACATATACCAATGATTTGCACCATAATAAGATCAAAAGTGACTTAGAGTATTAAATTTCCCCAAAGTATAGAAAATTAAAAGTATTGCGTGGATCGTATGTTT
>NC_051417.1:7775948-7776244 GCF_015228065.2 Penaeus monodon
GCTACTGGGGACAATTGACTTCCCGTCATGCTAATTATGACTCATTAGTAGCTTCATGACTTCCTTAGCCCCCGTACCCACCGAGATTTTTTTGCATGCCATTGATAGGATCATAATGTGCCCTCTGCAAGGGGCTTGTAGACGAGTGCATGTCAAAAATTCTGATGTCCGAAGATCCCGTTTTCTTTGGCGTTGCACGTACAAACCTGCAGACGAAACTATTCAATTCACCACAGAAGACGGTGACCATTTATGCACCTACAGAACATTTAAGAGAAGATCCTCTGCAATCCCGG
>NC_051417.1:7776349-7776707 GCF_015228065.2 Penaeus monodon
CATGAACTGATTAATACTGTACAAATAAACAATTAAACGAATAAGAACTGACAGAGATACTCTCACAGTGACACAATAAGCATTAAATATCGAGGATTTTTCCTTTCTTCCTGCAAATACTTTTTTCGTCGCGTAAAAGTTAATGTCGCCATACTCTCGAGGTAAATTACGTAAAACAAATAGACACTACAATCTCTTCAAAACGCTAACATTTGTTTTTGCATATTTTCCAGGTGTGATATAATTGTGTGGTAAGGGGATGTAGGTCTCTAGAAGAGGAGAGCAGGAAAACGGGAGTAAAATTACATATAGAAACCCGAGGAAGTTTATGCATGTGAGGGTCTCTGGCTACTGCTGT
>NC_051417.1:7776750-7776819 GCF_015228065.2 Penaeus monodon
GAAGCATGACAGCGTGGATGAGGTTTGTTTTTCGTTTGTCCTTGATCGTATACAGGGTACAGTACATTT
>NC_051417.1:7777126-7777581 GCF_015228065.2 Penaeus monodon
ACAATGCACTTTATCAACATTGTAGATCTTCATTAAATTAAAGAGGAAACATGCACGATCTCCATGTCTACTTACACAGAAAATTTCCTTTGTGATTACTTACATGCTTCGTAGTCCACAAAAAGATGAGTTTTCCAAAGGATTCGGCAGAATATGACCCTCCCGTGCAATTCCCTTTCCCCATTAGCAGCACCACTGGACCCGACGATGAATCTGGTTCTATATGTGGATATTTTTTCATGTATATATTTGATTTGTATACAGTAAAAAAAATTTGGTATTAATGGGTTACATATCTTTCCAAAATGTTTTGTAACTTAAAAAAAGTATATTCGTTGCGGACACACTATTAAATAAATTGGTATGGGCTGTTTGTGAGAGCATTTTCGTACCAATGTGCCAGCATGACAAAGAGACTATATGTTTAATCTAAAAATGTAAATGCAAGCTTGGTT
>NC_051417.1:7777728-7777906 GCF_015228065.2 Penaeus monodon
TTTCTCTTCCACCGTTCTTATACCCTATCTTATACAAACCCTTTTGAATTGCCGTTTCTTTTGCTGACTTCCATGAAGATCCACAGTGCTGGAAATATTGATAGACATATATCTGACATTTAAAGGAGATTTCATGGGTTTACAGATGCAGCTCAGCTTTCTTAGAGGCCTGCTTATC
>NC_051417.1:7778067-7778275 GCF_015228065.2 Penaeus monodon
ATACCCCCTTCCGAAGCATGACTCAAAGTTTTTTCTACGAAGTGATTAGACTCCGAAATTTTCTGAAATAGTAGTCTTTTTGCCTCTCTCTTTCTCTTCCTCACACTAGTGAGGAAACACTAGTGGAAACAGAACAATCACATGGTGTGTCTAACACACCAAGAATTCTGTGTCACGGTTTTATTCCATTTCTATTGTGGCAGTGTTT
>NC_051417.1:7778387-7779310 GCF_015228065.2 Penaeus monodon
TAATCTTTCAGATGCGTTTCATTATCGGGGAAAATTAAGAAGCTATGGTCCCTTGTTCAAAGAGAGAAAAGCAAGTCAGTAGACTTCAAAATTATTTACACAAATCCAGATTTAATCAGGGCTGAAAATGTTCTTCATCGCTATGGGAATTTGGTTTGAGTAAAGACAGAATACGAGTAGCACAAACTTTATTTCGGGGCAAGTATCCATGAAAAGGATCTATACCTTTGAGATTTTCTACCAAGACCTATAGTTAGTGTTGGACAGGATCCACCCTGAGCTGTCTTTGTGAAGCGAGAGGGATCAACCCCGATGTTCATGAGGCGGCTTCACAACGTCCCGTAATTCTGTCAGCGAGACTTGGTGAGCGGGAGAAGATGAAGGCGAAGTCGGCGTAATAGCCGAAGTTGTGACCGGCGCAGCTATAGATGCACGAGAAGTTCTCGTAGTCAGTGTCCAGAATAACGTAGGGGGCCATCCAGGCTGGAAGCAGGGAAAATGTCCGTAAATCATATCAAATATTTCCTTGTATGAATAACTTTTCATGTCACTTACGTACAAAACATTTTTGTGAATACTTACATGATTCGTAGTCCACGGAAAGATGAGGTTCTCCGAAAGGATCGGCAGAACCTGACCATTACGTGTAATTGGGGTTTCCATTAGCATCAGTACCAGTAGATCTGACGTTGAAATTGCTTCCATCTGTGGATATATTTTTTACTTATATTATGTTTATGCGCTATGACATTTTCTAAGAGAAGTCTGTAACCGGCAAGAAAAATCTTAAACAAAAATAAATGAAAATTAAAACTTACCATAGGTATATTTTGTTGCGGACACACTTCTTGATCAGTTGATATGGGTTGTTTGTGAGTGCAATTTCATACCAGTGCCAGCGTACTGTAATTTAAGGGAAATTT
>NC_051417.1:7779473-7779817 GCF_015228065.2 Penaeus monodon
ATCCCAAATTATTTTACATGATCTTTACATGTAAATTAACTTGCCTTCTGATGGTTAGGCCTCTGTTGATCGTAGAGAAATCTCTCGTCTACGGAAGGGCATTTTCCTGGCACGACAAAGTCAGGGATCTTGTCGGCAGCGACCACCGCAACGAGAGCGAGACACAGCAACGAAGTCTTCAGATGATCCTGCAGTCTGAGTGGCGTGAAGAGTTTCTCAGGCGTCTTTAAATAAGGGTGTATCCGCAGAGGAAAGTCATGTTCCAAAATGTTATTCACATTGATGATATACAAAATAAGATTAGTTTGTACTCCAATATCGTAATAGCTGTTATATCTGAGAGG
>NC_051417.1:7779840-7780825 GCF_015228065.2 Penaeus monodon
CGAATTTAAACGATGATAATCTTGAATTTTTGGTGCTCCGCCTCCCTTTGCTGCTTTACGCGTGACATATAAGAAGCAGAACCACCAACAGGAGTCACACAAGACAAGGCACCATGTTGAAGGTACTCGTAGCTGCTGCCCTTGTGGCTCTTTTCGCAGCCGACGGCATTCCAGATTTTCGTAGCTCCTGGAAATTGTGCCAGAGTGGGAAATCAAGAAACTTCGACCTTCGTAGAGTAAGTTGTCTAACAATCTAATGCTTATTCATGCTATCTTCACTTACAAATTGATCACTACACGTTTGTTGCAAATGTCTCAGTAACATTTGTTCTCCAACAGTATGCTGGTCGCTGGTATCAGGTGAAGATCATTGACATCCCCTACCAACCATACACTCGCTGCATCCACTCCAACTACGATTACTCTGACTCTGATCACGGCTTTAGGGTGACCACAGCAGGATTGACCCCCACCACGAGTATCGCAGACTGGTGGGCAAGATCTACCCCACAAACGACTTCCCAAAAGCCCACATGCTCATTGATTTCCCTTCTGGTATGAGTAGAACATTCTTTCTTCTGGACATTAAAGTTATACCTTCCTAAATATAGTAGAATCTACAAACAGATAATGAACCAACTAAATATTTTCCCTTTCCCCCAACAGCTTTCGCCGCTCCCTATGAAGTGATCGAGACTGACTACGATAGCTATTCCTGCGTGTATTCCTGCATTGACACAGACAGGTACAAGTCCGAGTTCGGCTTCGTGTTCTCCCGTACTCCACAGAATGCCGGTTCAGCGATTGACAGGTGTGCCTCTGTATTCCGCAGGAACGGCGTCGACTTCTCATCTTTCAATGTAGTTCCTCATTCATCCGAATGTGTTTTACAGGCATAGACATATACCAGTGATTTGCACAATAAGAAGATACAAATGTGACTTAGAGTATTAATTTCCCCCCAAAGGATAGAAACTTTGTCATA
>NC_051417.1:7781348-7781688 GCF_015228065.2 Penaeus monodon
CTACTGAGGGACAATGGACTTGACTAGTTGAGTCAGACACGTGTGTTGCTATCGTCAGTCCATTATAGATAGGTTCAATATGCCAATAGGGCTTATTAGTAGCTTCATGACTTCATTAACCCACGTACCCACCGAGATTTTTCGCAAGACATTTATGGAATCATAATGTGCATCTGCAAGGGGTTTGTAGACAAATGCTGTTGTCCGAAGATCCCGTTCTCTTTGGCGTTGCACGTACAGCCTGCAGACGAAACTATTCAATTCCCCACAGAAGATGGTGACCATTACGCACCAACAGAACATTTAAGAGATCCTCTGCAACCCCCGGCACCAGCACCAA
>NC_051417.1:7781807-7782167 GCF_015228065.2 Penaeus monodon
CTGTACAAATAAACAAACGAATAAGAACTGACAGAGATACTCATCACAATAGCGACACAATAAGCATTAAATATCGATGATTTTCTTTTCTTCCTGCAATACTTTTCTCGTCGTGTAAAGTAATATCATCATACTCTCGAGGTAAATTACGTAAAGCAAATAGACAGTATAATTTCTTCAAAACGCTAACAGTTTTGTCTTTGTATATTTTCCAGGGTTTTGAGATAATTTTGTTGAAAGGATGTAAGTCTCAAGAAAGAGAAGCAGAAAACGGCGATAAAATTATATATAAAAACCGAGGAATTTTCTGTATGTGGGGTCTCTGACTACTGCTGTAAAGTTTGGTAATAAAAAATATGC
>NC_051417.1:7782500-7782588 GCF_015228065.2 Penaeus monodon
AATGTATATTAACGAATTGAAATTGACTATAAAATGTGATGTTATGATGTTTGGTATCTTAAATAGATATTCCACTCCAAGTGTATCT
>NC_051417.1:7782733-7783247 GCF_015228065.2 Penaeus monodon
TGTGTATACTACAAACATACTGACTACGTGGGTTTTGCTTGATTTTGACAATGCACTTTATCAACATTGTCCGATCTGCATGCAAGTAAAGAGAAAACGTGCAAGAGTTTCCATGTCCTTACTTACACAAAAAAAATCCTTGGGAATACTTACACGCTTCGTAGTCCACGGAAAGGCGAGGTTCTCCAAAAGGGATTCGGCAGAATCTGACCCCCCTGTAATCGCCTTCCCATTAGCACTCCCAGTGGACCTGGTGATAAACCTGGTTCTATATCTGGATATATTTTCATGTATGTATTTAATTTATATATAGTAAAATAATAGGTATTCATGAGTTATATATAATTCCCGAAAAGGTCTGTAACTTTTTTAAAAAAAGTATATTCGTTCGGGGACAGTGCTTGGTCAGTTGGTAGGGTTGTTTGTGAGAGCAGTTGTGTGTCATGTGCGCATGACGAAGAGAAAAAATTTTTAAACTATTATGTAAAAGCATGTTTGGTTATATTGGCAGCGT
>NC_051417.1:7783314-7783708 GCF_015228065.2 Penaeus monodon
GGTGAACACAACAAACTACAGGCCCCCTGACTTTTCAATAAAAAAAAATGCTCTTCCATCGTTCTGACACCCCTAATTTATTCACGTTATAAAATTTCCGTTTCTTGGTTGAATTTCATAAACAGCCCCTTTCTGGAAAAATGCTAGACAAAAATCTGGCATTTAAGAAATGCCCGATATACGTACTTGATTGTTTTTTTTTTACGTTTGTTCATATGTACACAGGTATTTAGATATACAAAGGATAGACAGAGAGATAGAGACAAACAGGTAGACCGATAAGACGTTTTCGCACACAGGACACTCAAAAGAAATAAAACCATGAATGCATTAACGCCTCTCCCGAAACATGTCTAAATGTTTCTCTAAAGAAAATTATTAGATTTTTGAAATA
>NC_051417.1:7783778-7784755 GCF_015228065.2 Penaeus monodon
AAAATTTCCAAGTGTCACGGTTTTATTCCGTTTCTATTATGGCAGTGTTTTATATTTGGGGTGTGCACGCGTGTCTAGATACATAGATGTAGTCATTTGTAGACCACACATGGTGTGGGAGTAGTAGACACTATTAATCTTTCAGATGTTTTTAGATGCGTTTCATTATCGGGAAATTAAAGAAAGCAGTGGTCTCCCAGTTCAGAGAAAGTGCAAGTTTTTCCTCTTGAAAGTGAACTACGAAGATCTGCTATCTTCCTTTTTTATCTCAGGTAGACTTCAAAATTATTTACACAGATCCAGATTTAGTAAGGGCTGACAAGCCCTTCATCACTATTGGAGAATTTGGTTTAAGTAAAGACAGAATACGAGTAGCACAATCTTTATTTCGTGGCAAGTATCCTGTAAGGATCTATACCTTGAGGATTTTCTACCAAGACCTATAGTTTAGTGTTGGAGCAGGATCCACCTGAGCTGTCTTTGTGAAGCGAGAGGATCAATCCGATGTTCATGAAGGCGGCTTCACAACGCCTGTAATATCTATCAGCGAGACTTGGTGAGGGGGAGAAGATGAAGGCGAAGTCGGCGTAATAGCCGAAGTTTGTGACCGGCGCAGCTATAGATGCACGAAAAGTTCTCGTAGTCAGTGTCCAGAATCACGTAGGGAGCCATCCAGGCTGAAACAGGTAAAATATACCATTAATCATATATATATTTCCTTGTATGAATAACTTACATATTTCATGTATACTTACATACAGATTATTATTGTGAATACTTACATGCCTCGTAGTCCACGGAAAGATGAGGTTCTCCGAAAGGATTCGGCAGAACCTGACCATTACGTGTAATTGGGTTTCCATTAGCATCAGTACCAGTAGATCTGACGTTGAACTTGCTTCCATCTGTGGATATATTTTTACTTGTATATTAATTTTTTTGCGTGGTAACATTTCTAAGAGAAGTCTGTAACCGGC
>NC_051417.1:7784793-7784958 GCF_015228065.2 Penaeus monodon
CTTACCATAGGTATATTCGTTCCGAACACAATTCTTGATCAGTTGGTATGGGTTGTTTGTGAGTGCAATTTCGTACCATGTGCCAGCATACTGTAATTTAGGAAATCTGGACTATAAGAATTGTTGCAAATTGAATATGAATATATATTTTGCTTAACGTCTATC
>NC_051417.1:7785161-7786510 GCF_015228065.2 Penaeus monodon
TTAACTTGCCTTCTGATGGTTAGCCTCTGTTGATCGTAGAGAAATCTCTCGTCTACCGAAGGGCATTTTTTCCTGGCACGACAAAGCTAGGAATCTTGTCGGCAGCGACCGCTGCAACGAGAACGAGACCACAGCAACGAAGTCTTCATGGTGATCCTGCGGTCTGAATGGCATGAGAGTTTCTCAGGCGTTCTTTATATGGAGGGTGTATCCCGCAGAGGAAAATGACGTTCCAAAATTATATCCATGTCGATGATATAGAAAATAAGATTATGTAAGCTCCATATCTCAATAGACAGCTGTATATCCGAAAAAAAACTAATTTAAACGATGATATTCTTGAAATTCGATGCTCCGCCTCCTTCGCTGCTTTAACGTGTGACATGATATATAAGGCAGAACTCACCATCAGGAGTCACACAAGACAAGGCACCATGTTGAAGGTACTCGTAGCTGCTGCCCTTGTGGCTCTTGTCGCAGCCGACGGCATTCCAGATTTCTAGCTCCTGGAAATTGTCCCAGAGTGGCAATCAAGAAAACTTCGACTTCGTAGAGTAAGTTGTTCTAACAATCTAATGCTTATTCTGCTATCTTCACTTACAAATTGATCACTAACGTTTGTTGCAGTGTCCTCAGTAACATTTGTTCTCCAACAGTATGCTGGTCGCTGGTATCAGGTGAAAATCATTGACATCCCCCCTACCAACCATACACTCGCTGCATCCACTCCAACTACGATTACTCTGACTCTGATCACGGGTTTAGGGTGACCACAGGGAGGGTTGACCCCCAACAACGAGTTATCGCAGACTGGTGGGCAAGATCTACCCCACAAACGACTTCCCAAAAGCCCCATGCTCATTGATTTCCCTTCTGTAGGGGAGAACATTCTTTCCTCTGGACATTAAAGTTATACCCTTTCCTAAATATATAGAATCTACAAACAATAATGACCACTAAATATTTTCCCTTTTCCCCCAACAGCTTTCGCCGCTCCCTATGAAGTGATCGAGACTGACTTTCGATAGCTATTCCTGCGTGTATCCGCATTGACACAGACAGGTACAAGTCCGATTTCGGCTTCGTGTTCTCCCGTACTCCCCCAGAATGTGGGGTTTTAGCGATTGACAGTTGTGCCTCTGTATTCCGCAGGGAAAGGCGTCGACTTCTCATCTTTTAATGTAGTTCCTCATTTCATCCGAATGTGTTTACAGGCATAGACATATATCAAAGCTCTGCACAATAATAAAATACAAATGTGACTTATAGTACTTATTTTCCCCAAAAACATAGAAACTTTGTCATACCATGTAACATATTAAAAATCTGTGTGGATCGTATTGACATTG
>NC_051417.1:7786580-7786813 GCF_015228065.2 Penaeus monodon
CGTACAGACCCTCGTACCCGCCGAGTTTTTTCCGATGTTTATAGGATCATAATGTGCATCTGCAAGGGGCTTGTAGATGAATGCATGTCAAACATTTTGGTGTCCGAAATCCCGTTTTTTTTGGGGCGTTGCACGTGCAGCCTCATATGAACATTTTCATTCCCCATAGAACATGGTCTCCATTTACACACTTACAGAATTTTTAAAGGGCAACCACCGTCACCATCACCAAC
>NC_051417.1:7786973-7789495 GCF_015228065.2 Penaeus monodon
CATGAATTGGTCTTACTGTACAAATAAAAAATTAAATGAATAAGAAATGATAGAGACTCATTGCAATCAGAGAATTAATAAACATTACATATCGAGAATTTTCTTTTCCACCTGTAAATCTTTAAAGTTAATATCACACCCCCGAGGTGAATTACGTAGAGCTTATAATTTTTTTCAAAACGCTAACACTTTGTGTTCCAGGCGTTAAAGACTCGCATGAAAGGTAGAGGCAGGACTCTAAAGAAAGGAGCAGAAAAACGGGGGGAACGTTATAAATAGAAGCCGGGGAATTTCAAAACATGTAGTATGGTTGAGGAAAGGCGCGATGTTTTTAGGTTTTTTTTGCGTTTGTGCTTAGCTCGTATGCAGGGTTCACATAGCCACTACGTACCAACCACATAGATATATAAGTATGTATTTATATATCCCACACTATCAGACATCCATTTATAGATCTAGCCCTTACCGAACAAAAAATGCCAATAAAATATGGTGTTATGATGTCGGGCATCTTAACTGGATATTCCGGCCACGTGTAGCTTAGCTATATATTTACACTTTCACATATAAAAGTCCCTGACACACACATACACACAAATACTCTACGTTATTACTTTATTTTGACAATCAATTTGGAGATTTTGGGCTTTCAAATAACGAGAGGAGAATGTTTATTTCATAATTATGATAGGCATCCATACCGTGTTTCTACCAAGACCTGTAGGTGTTGTGAGAGTAGGATGTGCGCTGAGCTGTTTTCCGTGAAGCGAGAGGGGTCGACGCTGATGTTCATGAAGGCGGCTTCAAAACGCCTGTAATATCTGTCCCGCGAGACTTGGCGAGCGGGAATGAAGGCGAAGTCGGGAAAAATAGCCGAAGTGGTATCCGGAACAGCTATAGATGCACAAGAAGTTCTCGTAGTCAGTGTTCATGATCACGTAGGCAGCAATGCGGCTGAAGAGGGAATTGTACCATTAATTAAATATATTTTAAGTTTACTTTTTACATTCCTTCCATGTCTACTTACAATACAAATTTTCCTGTGAATACTCTTACAAACAGATACACAATAAACATTAAAAATCGATATTTTCTTTTCCCTTTATATACGTAAAGCAAACAGACACTATAATTTTTTTCAAAAAGCTAACAGTTTGTCTTGTTATTTTCCAGATGTGAGATAAATTTTGTGTAAGTGGGCGTTGGTATATAGAATAAAGGAGCAGAAAAAAATATAGAAAACCGAGGGAATTTTTTTATGTATGTGCGGGATTCTGACTACTGCTGTAAAGTGATAAAAAAAATGGGGAGGTATAAATGGAAAAATGGCAGCGTGAATGAGGAAGGTGCGATGTTCTAGGTGTGTTTTTTTGGGACTGACGTGGTGAGCAGTCAAGCATATTTCTATTATACCCGCTAACTAGGTAAGTCAAATCATGGCTAAAATAGCTTATTTGTATCTTCATGAATATCTCCTCCCCCCACTGAGATGCACTAGGGCAAGCAGGCAGTTGGCATTCGGCAGTTTTTCTCCTGAAAATGAACCACGAATGATCTGTGTTATCTTTTTTCATCTATTCGTCTTCCCTTTTCTACTTTAGGTAGACTTAAAAATGATTTACACAATCCAGTTTTAAATAAGGGCTAACAATGCTCTTCATCACTATTGGAGAATTTGGCTTGAGTAAAGCAGAATACGAGTAGCACAATCTTTATTTCGTGGCAAGTTCCATATAAAGGTCTACACCTTGAGGATTTTCTACCAAGACCTATATTTTAGAGTTTGGAGCAGGATCCACCCCTGAGCTGTCTTTGTGAAGCGAGAGGGATCAACACCGATGTTTCATGGGGCGGCTTCAAAACGCCTGAAATTCTATCAGCGAGACTTGGTGAGCGGGAGAAGATGAAGGCGAAGTCGGTGTAATAGCCAAAGTTGTGACCGGCGCAGCTATAGATGCACGAAAAGTTCTCGTAGTCGTGTCCAGAATCACGTAGGGAGCCATCCAGGCTGGAAGCAGGGAAATTTTACCGTTAATCATATCTTTATTTCCTTGTATGAATAACTCAAGACATACTTATTTTCATGTCTACTTACGTACAGAACATTATTGTGAATACTTACATGCTTCGTAGTCCACGAAAGATGAGGTTCTCCGAAAGGATTTGGCAGAACCTGACCATTACGTGTAATTGGGTTTCCATTAGCATCAGTACCAGTGGATCTGACGTTGAACTTGCTTCCATCTGTGATATATTTTCTTTTATAACATTCTATATGCTGTGAAGAGATGTTCTATAAAAGGTTAACAAAATCTTACACAAACGAAATAAATAAAACTTACCATAGGTATATTCATTGCGAACACACTTCTTGATCATTGGTATGGGTTGTTTGTAAGTGCAATTTCGTACCATGTACCAGCATACTGTAATTTAAGGAATCTGGACTATAGGAATTGTTGCAAATTGAATATGAAAATAGATTTTGTGTAATATCTATTTATCTATGAATTTCTATAGGC
>NC_051417.1:7789548-7789979 GCF_015228065.2 Penaeus monodon
TTTATGCCCACAAATGTGTAATTGATACATAAGTGGGACCATACGTAGGCCCACATACATATATACACACACCTATGTGTTTATATTCATGTGTAACCACAAACTAGCTTACATAATTTTTGTGTAAATTAACTTGCCTTCTGATGGTTTAGGCCTCTGTTGATCGTAGAGAAATCTCTCGTCTACCGAAGGGCATTTTCCTGGCACGACAAAGTCAGGGATCTTGTCGGCAGCGACCACTGCAACGAGAGCGAGACACAGCAACGAGGTCTTCATGATGATCCTGCAGTCTAAGTGGCGTGAGAGTTTCTCAGGCGTCTTTATATAGAGGGTGTATCCCGCAGAGGAAAGTCAGTTCCGATATGTTATTCACGTTGATGATATACAAAATAAGATTAGTTGTAAGTTTAAGTATCTTAAATAGCCATAGG
>NC_051417.1:7790025-7791041 GCF_015228065.2 Penaeus monodon
AATCAAACGATGATATTCGTGAATTTTGATGCTCCGCCTCCTTCGCTGCTTTACGCGTGACATGAGATATAAGGAGCCGGACTCACCATAACGAGTCACACAAGCCACCATGTTGAAGGCACTCGTAGCTGCTGCCCTCGTGGCTCTTGTCGCAGCCGATGGTATTCCAGATTTCGTAGCTCCTGGAAACTGTGCCAAAGTGGCAAATCAAGACAACTTCGACCTTCGCAGAGTAGGTTGCTTGACATGTAATGCTTATTAATGCGACCCTTATTTGCAAATTGATCACTACACGAATGTGACAAGTATCTCATAACATTTGTTCCTCAACAGTATGCCGGTCGTTGGTATCAGATCCAGATCATTGACAACCCATACCAACCATACACTCGCTGCATCCACTCTAACTACGACTACTCTGACTCTGAGTATGGGTTTAGGGTGACCACAGTTTGGATTCAGCCCCAACAATGAATACCTCAGACTGCAGGGCAAGATCTACCCTACAAAAGACTTCCAGCTGCCCACAGCTCATTGATTTCCCTTCTGGTACGTGTAAACATATTTTTCCTGTGTATTTTTAAGCTATACCTTCTTGAATATAGTAAATCTACAGATATTCACTAACTAAAATATATTTTTTCCGTTTTTCCCCTATAGTTTTCGCCGCTCCCTATAAAGTGATCGAGACTGACTACGAGAACTATTCCTGTGTGTATTCCTGCATTGACACAGACAAGTACAAGTCCGAGTTCGGCTTCCGTCTTCTCCCGACTCCACAAAATTTCCCCGGTCTAGCAGTTGACAGATGTCCCTCCGTATTCCGCAGGAACGGCGTCGACTTCTCATCTTTCAATGTAGTTCCTCTACAGCCGAATGTTTTTTACAGGGCATAGACAATACCAAGATTTGCACAATAATAAAATACAATGTGACTTAGAGTATTAGTTTTCCCCCAAAGAATAGAAACTTTGCTATACCATATATGCATATTAAAGATTGCGTGGATCGTATTG
>NC_051417.1:7791430-7791745 GCF_015228065.2 Penaeus monodon
GCTACTGAGGGGCAATGGACAATGGTGTATTGCTATCGTCAGTCCATTATAGATTTGGTTCAGTCGTGCTAATAGGGCTTCAGGACTTCATTAACCTCCATACCCACCGAGATTTTTGGATATCATTTATAGGATCATAATGTGGATCTGCAAGGGCTTGTAATGAATGCATGTAATATCTTTGGCGCTGCACGTACAGCCTGTTGACGAAATTTTTTAAATTCTCACAAAACATGGTCTCCATTTGGGCACCTACAAAAACATTTAAGATGACATCCTCTGCAATCCCCGCACCACCACCACAAAAATTATGAT
>NC_051417.1:7791777-7792266 GCF_015228065.2 Penaeus monodon
TCTATATAATATATGTGTATATGTTGGTGTGTGATGAACTGATCAATACCGTAAAATACACACACGAACAAGAAATTATATCCTCATTACAGAGGCAATGAATATTAAATATCGAGATTTTCCTTTTCTTCCAGCTAATACTTTTCTCGTCACGTTAAAATCATACTCTCGAGGTATATCACATAGACAAATAGACACAAAAATTTCTTCAACAAAGCAAGCAGTTTGTCTTTGTATATTTCCAGGTGCGAGGTATTGTTTTTGGGAAAGTGGTTGTGGGTCTCTAGGAGCAGAAAACGGGGGGAAATTTTGCATATAGAAAGCCAAAAAATTTATATGTGAGGGTCTTCAGACTACTACTGTAAAGTTATGTAAAAAAAAACATGCAGTTTTTAAACGTGGATGAGGAAAAGGGGCGTTGGTAGTGTGTTTGAGTTTGTCCTTACTTATATACAGGATACAGCACACTACATTGTACACTTAACACCT
>NC_051417.1:7792756-7796406 GCF_015228065.2 Penaeus monodon
TACTTGATTTCGACAAAGCACTTTATCAATATTGTAGATCTTCATCCAAGTAAAAAAAAACGAGTCTCGATGTCTTCTTACATATAAAATTTCCTTGTGAATACTTAAAGGCTTCGTAGTCCTCGGAGAGATGAGGTTCTTTGAAAGGTTTCCGCAGAACCTCACCCGTACGTCCCTTTACCATCAGCACTAGTGGACCTGACGTTGAACTTGGCTCCATCCGTGGATATATTCTCATTAACATATTTGATTTCTGCACTGAGAAAACAATAGGTATTCATCGGTTATATAGTATTTCTGAAAAGATCTACTTTAAAAAGAAAAGAAAAGAAAAAAGGATATTCGTTGCGGACACACTGCTTGATCAGTTGGTGGAGGTTGTTTGTTAGAGCAATTTCGTACCATGTCTTAACATGAAGAGAATGCATGTTTCATTTATAAATGTAAATGTAAGTTTGGTTATATAGGTAACGTGTACGTGTGAAAAGACACACATATATGTGCGTGTCTCTGTGTGCGCCCGTGCGTACGTCCTGCTGTAAGTGAAAATAACACTCTAAGGGCCCATGACTTCCTAATAAGAAATTCTCTCCCACCGTTCAGACACCCCTAACCTATACTTCTTATGAATTCTTAGTTGACTTTCATGAAGAGCCACAGTGCTGGAAATATTGCTAGACACATATTTGGCATTTAAAAGAAATGTTCATGGTTGACTGATGCAGCATCAGCTTTCGTAGAGGTCTACTTATATAGGATATTTTTTCAGCGTTAGCACTATCATTACGATGTGTATATATATATACTTATTTTCATACTTCGCTTTATAATGTCACTGTATGTACTTCATTTTCTTTTTACGTTGTTTATATATACACAGGTAGTTAGATAGACCGATAAGACATGTCGCACACACGAACACCGAAAAGAAATAAAGCCATAAATGGTGTATTACCCCCCCCCCCCCCGACATATCTAAATGTGTCTCTACGAAAGTGATTAGACTCCGAATTAACTCCAAGTATTTTTTCTGTCTTTTCCCCTTTCTCTTCTCTTTTCTTTTTAGTTTTCCTCCCTCCTTTCTTTTTTTTTTACATAAAAAATTGAAACACTGATGTTGAATTAAAGATTTTAAGTGTCACGGTTTTTTTTTTTCTATTATGGTATTTTTTAAAAGTTGTTGTGTAGACACATTAATCTTTCACTTGCTTCAATGCGTTTCAGTATCGGGTTTTTAAGGAAACTGGGGTCTGTACTTCAAAGAAAAAGGGTTTTTTTTTTCCTATTGAAAGTAAACTAAGAAAATGTTATCTTGTTATTACTCGTCTACCCTTTTCTACCTCGGTAGATTCAAATGATTAACAAATTCGTTTTAAATAAGGGCAAACAATGCTCTTCTCACTATTGGAAAAATTTGGCTTAGTAAAGACAAATACAGTACCCAATCTTTTTTTCGTGCAAGTTCCATATAAGGATCTATCCTTTGAGGATTTTCTACAAGACCTATATTTAAGTTGGGCAGTCCACCCTGAGCTGTCTTTGTAAAGCGGAGGGATAAACCCGGGTTCATGAAGGGGGGCTTCACAACGTCTGAAATATCTATCCGAACTTGGGACGGGAGAAGATAAGGGCGAAGTCGGCGAATAGCCGAAGTTGTGACCACGCAGCTATAGATCATGAGAAATTCTCTAGTCAGTGTCCAAATACGTAGGGGGCCCTCCAGCTGGAAGCGGGAAAAAACCGTTATCTCTATTTTCCTTGTATGAAAAAATTACTATCCAGGGCCTTTCATACAAATTTTATTGTAATCTTACATCTTCGTAGTCCACGGAAAAATGAGGTTTTTCCGAAAGGTTTGGCAAACCTACCCTTTCGTGTAATTGGGCTTTCCCTTACTCATACAGTAGATCTAAGTTTAAATTGCTTCCCTTGGAAATATTTTTACTTTATATTATGTTTTGTCAAGCGCGATAACATTTTTTAAAGAAGTCATCCGCAAAAAATCTTAAACGAAAGTAAAAGAAATTAAAAATTCCATGGGGTATTTTGTTCGGACACATTTCTTTTCATTGGTATGGGTTGTTTGGATGCAATTTATACCATGTCCAGCATACTGTTTTAGGAAAATTTGACTTAAATAAATTGTTGCAAATTTTATATGGATATACGTTTTTCTTAAATATTGAACAATCAATTTATATGTGTCATAATAAAAGGGAAACAAATTTAAAAATAATAACATATAAGTGGGGTTAAGTGGGCCCCCACATACTATTGCTACATATATATCTATATGCTGCGAAAACCCAACTACCTAACAATTTTTTACATGAAATTAAATTCCTTCTGATTTGGCCCCTGTTGATCGTAAGGGTTCTCTCGTCTACCGAAGGGCATTTTCCCGGACACAAAGCTGGAATCTTGTCGGCAGCGACCGCTGCAACAGAAAGAACACGCAAAGAAATCTTTTATGGTGATCCCGCAGTCTGAGTGCTGGGAGCTTCTCAGGGGGTCTTTTATGAAGGAGTATCCCGCAAGGAAAAAGACTTCAAAATTATATCCAGTCATCATAGAAAAAAAGATTTTGTTTTAAGCTCCAATATCTCAATAGACAGCTGTATATCAGGGGAAAAAATAAATAAACGATGATCTTGAAATTCGATGCTCCGCCTCCTTCGCTGCTTTACGTGTGACATGATATATAAAGAGCAGAACTCACCATCAGGAGTCACACAAGACAAGGCACCATGTTGAAGGTACTCGTAGCTGCTGCCCTTGTGGCTCTTGTCGCAGCCGACAGCATTCCAGATTTCGTAGCTCCTGGAAATTGTGCCAGAGTGGCAAATCAGAAACTTCGACCTTCGTAGAGTAAGTTGTCTAACAATCTAATGCTTATTCATGCTATCTTCACTTACAAATTGATCGCTACACGTTTGTGGCAAATATCTCATTAACATTTGTTTTCCAACAGTATGCTGGTCGCTGGTATCAGGTAAAGATCATCGACAACCCTACCAACCATACACTCGCTGCATCCACTCCAACTACGATTACTCTGACTCTGATCACGGCTTTAGGGTGACCACAGCAGGACTGACCCCCAACAATGAGTATCGCAGACTGGTGGGCAAGATCTACCCTACAAACGACTTCCCAAAAGCCCACATGCTCATTGATTTCCCTTCTGGTATGGGTAGAATTTTTTTTCCTCTGGATATTAAAGTTATACCTTCCTAAATATAGTAGAATCTACAAACAGACAATGACCAACTATATATTTTCCCTTTTCCCAAACAGCTTTCGCCGCTCCTATGAAGTGATCGAGACTGACTACGATAGCTATTCCTGCGTGTATTCCTGCATTGACACAGACAGGTACAAGTCCGAGTTCGGCTTCGTGTTCTCCCGTACTCCACAGAATGCCGGTTCAGCGATTGACAGGTGTGCCTCTGTATTCCGCAGGAACGGCGTCGACTTTTCGTCTTCAATGTAGTTCCTCATTCATCCGAATGTACTTACAGGACATAGACAAATACCATGCTCTGCACATAATAAGATACAAATGTGACTCAGAGTACTTATTTTCCCCCAGAACATGGAAACTTTGCCATACCATATATACATATTAAAACACTGTGTGGATCGTATTG
>NC_051417.1:7796469-7796936 GCF_015228065.2 Penaeus monodon
CCAAGGATATACATACAGATCGCCGAGATTTTTCGGATGTTTATAGATCATAATGTGCATCTGCAAGGGGCTTGTAGATGAATGCATGTAACTATTTTGGTGTCCGAAGATCCCGTTTTTTTGGAGTTGCACGTACAGTCTGCATACGAAAGTCGGTCTTCATTTAAGAAATGATAGAGATATTCATTGCAAATAGAAAATTAATAAACATTAAATATCGAGATTTTTCTTTTCCTACTGTAAATATTTTCTTGTCGCTTTAAAGTTGATATACTATTCTCGAGGTAAATTAATTAGAGTATTATAATTTCTTCAAAACGCTAACACTTTGTGTTCCATGCGTTAAAGATTTGTATGAAAGGTGAAGGCGGGACTCTAGAAAAAGGAGCAGAAAAACGTGGGAAAGGAATAAACAGAGAGCCGAGGAATTTCAAACATGCAGAAAGGGTGAGGAAAGCCGCGCTGAT
>NC_051417.1:7797188-7797706 GCF_015228065.2 Penaeus monodon
CCGAAAGTGTCTATGATATTTGATATCTTAATTGGATATTCCAGTCCCGCGTGTATCTTAGCTATATATTTACACACACATACACACAAATATACTGCGTTATTACTTGATTTTGACAATGTACCTTATCAGTATTGGAGAATTTAGCATTCAAATAACGAGAGGAAATGTGCAAGAGTGTGTTTATTTCATAATGTATGATAGGCATCCATACACAGTGTGTGCACGTCATTGAGTTTCTACCAAGACCTATAGGTGTTGTGAGAACAGGATGTACCCTGAGCTGTCTTCGTGAAGCGAGAGGGGTCAACGCCGATGTTCATGAAGGCGGCTCCACAACGCCGAAGTGTATCCCGATCAGCTATAGATGCACGAAAAGTTCTCGTAGTCATGTCCAGTAGTTAGTGCCAGTAAGCAGTAATCCAGGCTGAAAGAGGGATATTGGTATCGTTAATCAAATGTATTTTATGATTTACTTATAATAATCCATTCCATGTCTAATTAAATACAAAATTTTC
>NC_051417.1:7798702-7799079 GCF_015228065.2 Penaeus monodon
TTTTCTTGTGAATACGGAGTTGTACGGAGAGTCGAGTTTCTCTGAAAGGATTCAGCAAATCCTGTCCTTCGTGTGTAATTGGATTTCTATTAGCGTCAGTATCAGTGGTCTTGATGTTGAACTTGGTACCATTTGTGGATATATTTTCATATTTATATTTGACTAGTACAAAATGAAAAAAAAAAATACAAGGGTCTATAACAATTTCTTAAAGGTCTCTGAGAGAGAAAAAAAAAGTTAATTTGTTACGGACACACCGTTTGATGAGTTGCTAGGGTTGTGTGTGAGTGCAATTTCTTATCATGTGCCAGCATACTGTACTTTTAGAAAGTGTACTATAGTGTTCCAAATTAATTATGAAATCACATTTTCGTTTA
>NC_051417.1:7799312-7800261 GCF_015228065.2 Penaeus monodon
TGGTTATTCTTATTATCTGAAATTAACTTGCCCTTTTATGGTTAGGCTTTTGTTCATTGTAAAGAATTCACTGGTCTCCCGATGGACATTTTCCAGCAATCACAGCAACGAGAGCGGGGCACAGTAACAAAGTCTACAATCCTGTAGTCTGAGTGGCGTGTGAGCTTCTCAAGCTTCGTTATATATAGGTTGCAGCTAGCAGTGGTAAGTTACATTCGACTAAGTTATTCATGTTAATGTTCAGAAAATAACACTTGTTTTTAACTAGAATGAATCATTAATTTCGAAGAATTAATTTAGATTTTTTGAATGGCATATATCAAACCACAAAAAATAAGAAGACAACTCCGACCTTGGCAGAGTAAGTTGTTTTACAATTTATTGCTTATTAATGGTATCTTCAGTTATAATATGTAATTGCGTCCCAGTGCCTAAATATATGTTCCCAACAGTATGCAGGTCGGACTATGGCTTTAAGCCGAGTACTCCAGACTGCAGGGCAAGATCTACCTTACAAAGGGCTTCCCAACTGCCCACATGCTTATTGATTTCCCTTCTGGTATGTGTAAATCATACTTATATACATTAATACTGTACATAATTACATACAGTAAAACCCAGAGATAGGATTTTGACCAATGACTCTTTGTAACTATTGTCCCTTTTTTTACCAACAGTTTTCGCTGCTCCCTATGAAGCAATCAAGATTGACTGTATTCCTGCACTGGCACAGAGAAGCACAAGTCCGAGTTAGGCATCGTCTCCTGAACTCCACAGAACTCCAGTCCAGCGATTGACAGATGCGCCTCTGTATTCTGGAGGAGTAGCGTCGATTTTTCCCTTTTTATTATTGTTCCTCATAGAGTGTTTACAGTGCATAGACACATACCAGAGATATCTGCCATAATAAAGTAAAGCCATTACTTGGGGAATTAATTTCCGCAAAAAA
>NC_051417.1:7800451-7802262 GCF_015228065.2 Penaeus monodon
GATTCCCCCTCCCAATGCTAAATCTAAATGTTTCTACACGGAAGTGGTCAGGTGTAGACAGATGACAGAGCCAGCAGGAACAAGTGTTGATAAGTATGACGACTTATGGATTCCAGAGGAAATGATACAAGTTGTAGCAACGATGGCGGAGGAGCGCGACGTGGGGGAAAACGTTGAAGGAAGAATGAAGATCTCATAAGCTCCAGTGCGTGAGGGTCTCGGAGGGAATTCACGATGGCCGCCAGGTGTAAGATTCATGCTTTGTCCTGGCAATGAATAGGCAACGTCGCAAACTGGAGCGGGATTAACCTAGAGATGTTTGGTATCTTGTTGTCCTTCAGGAATGAATGAAACTACTTCCAAGAGGACTAATACTCACAAATATTCGATGCTCTGTGTCCAGCGAGAATGTCGAATGGGGAGTCAGGAAGGAAGCGCTGTATCGCTAAATCGAGAAATTCCATGCATGCAAACTCAATGATTTCATAGAATCCAGATCTGTTGTCAGAGCGTGATCTCCCATGGGATGGGTACGGGGACTTATCTGAGACACTAATAACACCCTGTATTTGAGAGTCTGAAAGTACCTGTGGAGGCGACTGAGATTCAGTGCCAAGTGCGGGTCTGTAGTGCCGTTTTTGATCCTGGGACAAACAATTCAGATACACCTTGTCATATGCCTGTTCTATGACATTCTGATGAAGTACTCTTGAACTCAAACTGTCAGGAATGAGAAGACGAGTGTCTGCAATGAGGACGGCGGAGTGGAGGAGCAACACCGCTCATCCATGGCCATCAAAGCCTTCGGTGCATGACTGAGCATGCCTACCCGTGAGGCCTTATCACCAACCACACTGACAGTCGACCGGGAACAGGTCGATTGTCAGTGTCATTTCCTATCTTAGCCGGCCTGAAAGGGCCACCGCGGTTGGGCGTAGATGTGGGGACTATACGTCGACCACGAAGTGCGTCTGTGGCATTTTTGGCTGGTCTTTCTGGTGTGGACAGGATTGGACTGAATGGCATAGAAAAGTTGGGGAGATGGAGAGACTTGCAGAGGGTGTGGGATTTGATCTGCAATTGCATTAACTGAAGTATCAGAGCCACAGAGTGGAAAGGATCTGCCATTGATAGTGGATTCTGCTGATGACTCTCCTGACAGTGGAGATCATGTAAAGGCATTCAAATGATTTGAAAGGCACCCCCGTGCTGTTGAGTCTCCCCAAAGGAAGGGGAGGACAGTAGTGATATGGTGGTGGTGAGGGTGACAAAAGACCTGGGGATCATGGGTGGAAGGGTCTATCATGCGCGCCACTAAGTCTAGCACCTCTCCACATGCATGTTTCCTCTGGAAGGAGGGAGGGAACGACGAAGAGAGGCCACTGATGACTGAATCTCCCACAGTAGTGCGAAAAGAGTTTCCAAAGTCGGCACCAGAGGCGCCTGTCCAAAAGTCCTTGAAGCTCAGAGGACTCATCCAACCAGAAGAATAAGGTGTCAACAACCCCGCTATTGAAAAATATCGGAGCCCCTGGCGCTGTGCACGTGAGCACAAGAGGATCGACGACTCAGGGTGAGTACGCGAAATGACGGTCCACCGCAACCAGTGCCCTTCGCTCCTGGCGAACCAAACGCCTCCGAACTGAGCACTGAGAGAAAACAGGCTAGGGAAGGAGAGCAAACGTGATTCCCTTTCTCAAGCTACCACATCTGCAACACACTGGAGTAGAGGGGAGGAAGGAATTGCAAGCAAAGCACCTCTGCTCATCACACCTCTGCCTGATTGGTTTTATCTAGAAGGCAGTAGGAAG
>NC_051417.1:7803994-7805432 GCF_015228065.2 Penaeus monodon
CGCGTAAGAAGCAAGGCGCAAGCAGATGTCAGAAGGAAGAGATAAAGCTCCGTCAGATGGAGCTGAAGAAGGAATCGGTCGAGGAGAAGTCTTCGGAGAGCGAGCACAATGTCAAAATGAGGTATACTAAATTACCGTTTTGTTATGAGAAGGCAGATGACACTGATACATATCTAAAAGATTTGAACGGATTACCACGAACGCGGGCTGGCAGGATGTTTAGGCGATAAGCTTAGCCTCGTTGCTCCAGGGACGAGCCCTAGATATCTACCATCAACTATCTCAGACTGATGCAGGGAATTACAGTGAACTGAAATCGGTGTTATGAGGTTTCGACTGTACTGCTGAAGGATTCATAGTTAAGTTTAGAAGCTATAGATTTTCTCGTGGTGAAACAACCAAAACAGCCAGACGAGATTGTGTGAACGGTGGACAGAAATAGGAAATTGGAGTGCTAGCTATAATTCCTTGAAAGACGTAATGATAAGGGAACAATTTATCTCCTGTGATCGTACTTTCATTTTTTTTTTTAAGGAACACTCACTGGCGACTTTACAGGATATTGAAGAGCGTTCAGATCGTTATATCAAGGCTCATAGTCATTTTAGCCTTAGAACTCCCCAACAAGCACCTGTGTCAAGTCAGTCGTCGGCGCAGCATTTCGGGCAGGTAAATAAGGCCGATGACAGGAGCTTCAGAAGGACACTATTGGGATTGTTATTTCAGATCTAATGCAAAGAAGAGTAAGGCTGCAAGCACGTCAGCGACGCCCGGATGAGGAAAGAAGCCACTCCGGCAACTTCACAGACAGCGCAAAGCATCGCCGAGCCCCCGCGAGACGACGCGGCGCAAGTGGTGCAGGTCGACCCAGTGCATGTGATTGACGATCACGGATGGATAAAGGTAATTAGAAAGAGTTTCGGGTGGCTTGTCGTGGATCAGGAAAGGCTGGAAATTCGAAGTTAATCACAAAATCGGGAGAAGTGGATGGACATAAAGTGACGGTAATGAGGGACAAACGGCTGCACTACGGCGTTGGTGAAGAGGTGTTTCATACCTAATGACAGTTGTAGTTAAATTGTATAATTCGGACGTATTTTGTTATCCGGAAGCAGAAATTACTGTACAAAATAACTAAAACTGTTTGTATACCTAATCCCATACATGACTTGGTAATCGGAAATATACCGGGCGTAAGGCCAGGATAAGATAATGACGGCAAACAAACATGTGGTGACAGTCAGAACTTAGGTATTGGCTGTGGCTAACATGTTAAATATGACGACCAGACAAGCACAGCAAGAAGACAAGACCTTAGATGGAATAAGGAAGTATGCAGAGGACAACAAGGAATTTTATTGTAGAAATTATAATAAAATTTCTGTGTATGTACTAAAGCGAGGAGTTCTTACAGAAAAGTGATGCCTTGGTTGTAGGA
>NC_051417.1:7805572-7805969 GCF_015228065.2 Penaeus monodon
ACAAAAAACCTGTACGGACAAGTTTTATTTGGAAACCGACCATAGGCCTATTACGTACTTGGACAGTGCCAAGGCGCTGATCGGTTGGCTGATGAGATCGGCGATAGCTCTCCAGGAGTTCCGGATGATCTTTAGTCACATCAAAGGAAGTAAGAATGTGGGTACTGATTATCTAAGCAGAATTAATACACAGGGAGCAAAAGAAAATAACATTTTTTTCTAGGTGGGGAGGAATTATATTCCAATATAAAGTAATTATAGAAGCCTTTTCATTATTTTAGTTAACGATTACCAGATGATAAACTCTGAAACAGAACGAAAGTGACTGAAACGCTACCACGCGTATAGCTGGGCCGCTTAGCAAAGGGGTACCCAGACAGTTTTGATTAATTTGCAT
>NC_051417.1:7813230-7814247 GCF_015228065.2 Penaeus monodon
GACTAGCATATGTGCATCTTCACAATCAAATCATCTCGCCTCCACACCGAGATGCGCCAAAGTGAGTAAAAAAGCCGGCATCTGGATTGTTTTCCTCCTGTATGTGAACTAATCGAGATCTGTGTTATCTATCTCTATGTCCCTTTTCCATCGGGCATACTTCCCGAATTACTTACACATCTAAATTCATAACTATTGGAGAATTTTACTTTGAGTAAAGAAAGAATACGAATCGTTCAATTTGTATTTCATCACAGGCAATCATATACAGTATATGTAAGTTATTGATTTTCTACCAAGACCTATAATTAGTGTTGTAGGAGCAGGATCCACCCTGAGTTGTCTTCGTGAAGCGAGAGGGGTCAACACCGATGTTCATGAAGGCGGCTTCACAACGCCTGTAATATCTGTCAGCGAGACTTGGTGAGCGGGAGAAGATGAAGGCAAAGTCGGAATA
The DNA here is from genome assembly GCF_015228065.2 of Penaeus monodon. Classification (NCBI taxonomy): domain Eukaryota; kingdom Metazoa; phylum Arthropoda; class Malacostraca; order Decapoda; family Penaeidae; genus Penaeus; species Penaeus monodon. Next base: position 7,813,688 of record NC_051417.1, read on the forward strand.
ATAGCCGAAGTTATATCCAGAGCAGCTATAGATGCACGAGAAGTTCTCATAGTCAGTGTCCAGAATCACATAGGGAGCAATCCAGGCTGGAAAGAGGAGAATAGAATCATTAATCACATCATATATTTACACAAATGACTTACCTATACATATTAATTTCATATCTGCTACACACGAAATTTCCTTGTGAATACTTACATGCTTCGTAGTCTACGGAGAGGTGAGGTTCTCCAAAAGGATTCGGGAGAACCTGTCCCTTACGTGTAATTGCGTTTCCATTAGCATCAGTACCAGTGGACCTGACGTTGAACTTAATTCCATCTGTGGATATATTTTCATGTATGTTTTTCACCAATACACAAAGAAAACAGAATATAAATATATGGGTCTTATAGCAATCTCTAAAAGTCTGTAACCAAGAAAAATCCTTACCAAAGGTATATTCGTTGCGGACACACTGCTTGATCAATTGGTATGGGTTGTTTGTGAGAGCAATTTCGTACCAAGTGCCAGCATACTGTAAATTTTAATATATGGACTAAAAACACTGTTTAAGTTTA
>NC_051417.1:7814446-7815419 GCF_015228065.2 Penaeus monodon
ATTATTATATGAAACTAACTTACCCTTTGATGGTTAGGCTTCTGTTGATCGTAGAGCATTCTCTCGTCTACCGCAGGACATTTTCCCGGCACGACAAAATCTGGGATCTTGTCGGCAGCGACCACTGCAACGAGAGCAAGACACAGCAACGAAGTCTTCATGATGAACCTGCAAGCTGATTGCCGTCAGAGATTGCCAGGCCTCTTTATATCTGTGGAGCGATCTGCTGTGGCAAGTCACGTTCCAATAGGTTATTCATGTTGATCTATTAGAGAATAAGATTTGCTTAAATTAGAACAACTCTTAATAGAACACTTACATGTTTCGAAGAATTGATCTAGTTTTTTAATATTATTAAAACAAAACAAAAGTAAGATTATTAAAGAAAAATCTGAAATTCAAATGATACACGTGATGTTCGATGCTCCGTCTCCTTCGCTGCTTTACGTGTGTCAGGAGATATAAAGAGCAGGACTCGCCAACAGGAGACAAGCACGACAAGCCACCATGTTGAAGGCACTCGTAGCTGCTGCCCTCGTGGCTCTTGTCGCAGCCGACGGCATTCCAGAATTCGTAGCTCCTGGAAATTGTGCCAAAGTGGCAAATCAAGACAACTTCGACCTTCGTAGAGTAAGTTTTCTTATAGTATATTCCTTTCTAATAGCATCTTCACTTACAAACTGATTGTTGCACGATTGTCTTCAAGAGTCTAAGTAACATATTTTCCCCATCAGTATGCTGGTCGCTGGTATCAGGTAAAGATCATCGACAACGCCTACCAGCCATATACTCGCTGCATCCACTCCAACTACGACTACTCTGACTCTGACAACGGCTTTAAGGTGACCACAGCTGGATTCAGCCCCAACAACGAGTACCTCAGATTACAGGGCAAGATCTACCCCACAAAGGACTTCCCAACTGCCCACATGCTTATTGATTTCCCTTATGGTATGTGTAAATGATTCTTTCT
>NC_051417.1:7815453-7815861 GCF_015228065.2 Penaeus monodon
TGGTAGAAACCAGGGATAGAATACTGACCAATGACTCTTTGTAATTATGTGTTGTCAATTCTTTTATCAACAGTTTTCGCCGCTCCCTATGAAGTGATTGAGACTGACTACGACAGTTATGCCTGCGTGTATTCTTGCATTGACACAGATAAGTACAAGTCCGAGTTCGGCTTCGTCTTCTCCCGTACTCCACAGAACTCCAGTCCAGCGATTGACAGATGCGCCTCCGTATTCCGCAGTAACGGCGTCAACTTCTCCCTTTTCAATGTAGTTCCTCATACAGCCGAATGTGTTTACAGGGCATAGACATACATCAAATATCTACAGAATAATAAAAAAGATAATTGACTTACAGTATCAATGTACCCCAAAAAGGAAAGGAACTTTGTTATAATCATTTCTACATGC
>NC_051417.1:7815987-7816102 GCF_015228065.2 Penaeus monodon
TACGATAACAGGCAATGAAACTTCAAGATCCTAAATATACTTTTAGCCAGTGGTTCCGAATAACACATTTACTACGGTTTTAAACATGTGAAAACTGGTGATGTTATTATGAAAG
>NC_051417.1:7817433-7818509 GCF_015228065.2 Penaeus monodon
CAAGCAAGTTGCTTGTATCACACAATCCTAGGTAAGTCCAGATTTATTTGTATTTTTATGCTTAAAATGATCTCACCCACCACCGAGATGTGCCAAAACGAGCAAACGGTCGGCATTTCGGATGTTTTCCTTCCAGAATGTGAACTAGGATAGGTGCGTGTGTTATCTTTTTTCTAACTACTGAATCTTTTTTTCCCTCGGACAAACATCAAAATAATTTACTCATTCAAATTCATACAAGGCTGACAATGTCCTTCATCACTATTGCAGAATTTGACTTTTGAGTAAATAGAGAATACGAATCGTTCAATTTTTATTTCATCACAGGGAATCATATACAGAATATGTACGTTATTGATCTTCTACCAAGACCTATAGTTGGTGTTGTAGGAGCAGGATCCACCCTGAGTTGTCTTCGTGAAGCGAGAGGGATCAATACCGATGTTCATGAAAGCGGCTTCACAACGCCTGTAATATCTGTCAGCGAGACTTGGTGATCGGGAGAAGATGAAGGCGAAGTCGGAATAATAGCCGAAGTTGTATCCAGAGCAGCTATAGATGCACGAGAAGTTCTCGTAGTCAGTGTCCAGAATTACATAGGGAGCCATCCAGGCTGCAAAGAGGCGAATCGTATTGTTAATCATACGATTATACCTTTTATATGAATTAAATAAATATACAGTATCTTCTTCGTGTCCACTTACGTACAAAATCTTATTGTGAATACTCACATGCTTCGTAGTCCACGGAAAGATGAGGTTCTCCAAAAGGATTCGGCAGAACCTGTCCTCTACGTGTAATTGCGTTTCCATTAGCATCAGTACCAGTGGATCTGACGTTGAACTTGCTTCCATCTGTGGACATATCATGTATATATTTCACCAATAAACATTGAAAACAGAAAATACATGCATGGGTTATAAAGCAATCTCTAAAAGTCTGTAACCAAGAATAAGACTTACCAAAGGTATATTCGTTGCGGACACACTGCTTGATCAGTTGGTATGGGTTGTTTGTGAGAGCAATTTCGTACCAAGTGCCAGCATACTGTAAATTTTAAGATATGGACTATAGAC
>NC_051417.1:7818773-7820101 GCF_015228065.2 Penaeus monodon
ACCCTTTGATGGTTAGGCTTCTGTTGATTGTAGAGCATTCTCTCGTCTACCGCAGGACATTTTCCCGGCACGACAAAATCTGGGATCTTGTCGGCAGCGACCACTGCAACGAGAGCAAGACACAGCAACGAAGTCTTCATGATGAACCTGCAAGCTGATTGCTGTCGGAGATTGTCAGGCCTCTTTATATGTGTGGAGCGATCTACAATGGCAAGTCACGTTCCAATAGGCTACTCATGTTGATGATTCTGAGAAAAAGATTTTCTTAAAATAGGACAGTTACATGTTTCGAATAATTAATCTAGATTTTTTGAATGACATTAATGAAGCGATAAATGTAAGATTATCAAAAAAAGGATCAGAAATTCAAATAAATTTCGTGATGCTCGATGCTCCGCCTCCGCTGCTTAACGCTTGACATGAGATATAAAGAGCAGGACTCACCAACAGAAGACAGACACGGCAAGCCATCATGTTGAAGGCACTCGTAGCTGCTGCCCTCGTGGCTCTTGTATCAGCCGATGGCATTCCAGATTTCGTAGCTCCTGGAAACTGTGCTAAAGTGGCAAATCAAGACAACTTCGACCTTCGTAGAGTGAGTTTTCTTATAATGTATTGATTTAGAATGGTTTAGCAAAGTTCTTTTCCTTATCTTCACTTACAAACTGATTATTGCACGATTGTCTCCAAGTGTCTATGTAACATCTTTTCCCCAACAGTATGCTGGTCGCTGGTATCAGGTAAAGATCATCGACAACGCCTACCAGCCATACACTCGCTGCATCCACTCCAACTACGACTACTCTGACAACGGCTTTAAGGTGACCACAGCTGGATTCAGCCCCAACAATGAATACCTCAGACTGCAGGGCAAGATCTACCCCACAAAGGACTTCCCAACTGCCCACATGCTTATTGACTTCCCTTCTGGTATGTGTAAATGATTCTTATATATATTAATATTGTACATAATTACATGTGGTAGAAGCCAGGGATAGGATACTGACCAATGACTCTTTCTAATTATGTGTTGTCCCTTTTTACCACCAGTTTTTGCCGCTCCCTATGAAGTGATCGAGACTGACTACGACAGTTATGCCTGCGTGTATTCTTGTATTGACACAGACAAGTACAAGTCCGAGTTCGGCTTCGTCTTCTCCCGTACTCCACAGAATTCCCGTTCAGCGATTGACAGATGCGCCTCCGTATTCCGCAGGAACGGCGTCGACTTCTCCCTTTTCAACGTAGTTCCTCATACAGCCGAATGTGTTTACAGGGCATAGACATACACCAAATACCTACAGAATAATAAAAAATAACTGTGACTT
>NC_051417.1:7821464-7822507 GCF_015228065.2 Penaeus monodon
TGTTGGAGGTCATAGGACTTGAAGTGGTGAACATCCAAGCAAGTTGCTTGTATCACACCATCCTAGTTAAGTCTAGGTTTATTTGTATTACCATGATTACAATTATATCCCCCACCACCGAGATGTGCCAAAGCGAGCAAACAGTTGGCATTTCGGATGTTTTCCTTCCAGAATGTGAACTAGGAGAGATGTATGTGTTATCTTTCTCTAACTACTGAATCACTATTGCAGAATTTGACTTTTGAGTAAATAAAGAATACGAATCGTTCAGTTTTTATTTCATCATAGGCAATCATATACAGTATATGTAAGTTATTGATTTTCTACCAAGACCTATAGTTGGTGTTGTAGGAGCAGGATCCACCCTGAGTTGTCTTCGTGAAGCGAGAGGGGTCAACGCCGATGTTCATGAAGGCGGCTTCACAACGCCTGTAATATCTGTCAGCGAGACTTGGTGAGCGGGAGAAGATGAAGGCAAAGTCGGAATAATAGCCGAAGTTGTATCCCGAGCAGCTATAGATGCACGAGAAGTTCTCATAGTCAGTGTCCAGAATCACATAGGGAGCAATCCAGGCTGGAAAGAGGAGAATAGAATCATTAATCACATCATATATTTACACAAATGACTTACCTATACATATTTATTTCATGTCTACTTACACACAAAATTTCCTTGTGAATACTTACATGCTTCATAGTCCACGGATAGGTGAGGTTCTCCGAAAGGATTCGGCAGAACCTGTCCTCTACGTGTAATTGCGTTTCCATTAGCGTCAGTACCAGTGGATCTAACGTTGAACTTAATTCCATCTGTGGATATATTAAAATGTATATATTTCACTAATACACACTGAAAACAGAATAGACATGCCAGGGTCATAAAACAATATCTAAAAGTCTGTAACGAAGAGTAAGTCTTACCAAAAGTATATTCGTTGCGGACACACTGCTTGATCAGTTGATATGGGTTGTTTGTGAGAGCAATTTCGTACCATGTGCCAGCATACTGTAAATTTTAAAATATGGACTATAGAAATTGTCTA
>NC_051417.1:7822788-7824202 GCF_015228065.2 Penaeus monodon
GAAATTAACTTACCCTTTGATGGTTAGGCTTCTGTTGATCGTAGAGCATTCTCTCGTCTACCACAGGACATTTTCCCGGCACGACAAAATCTGGGATCTTGTCGGCAGCGACCACTGCAACGAGAGCAAGACACAGCAACGAAGTCTTCATGATGAACTTGCAAGCTGATTGCCGTCGGAAATTGTCAAGCCTCTTTATATGTGTGGAGCGATCTGCAGTGGCAAGTCACGTTCCATTAGGCTATTCATGCTGATGATTTAGAAATAAAGATTTTCTTTTAGAACAACTCTTAAAAGGACAGTTACATGTTTAGAATAATCATTTTAGATTTCTTGAATGACATTAATCAAACGACAAATATAAAATTATAAGAGAAGGATCAGAAATTTAAATGAAATTCGTGATGTTCGATGCTCCGCCTTCGCTGCTTTACGCTTGACATGAGATATAAAGAGCAGGACTCGCCAACAGGAGACAGACACGGCAAGCCATCATGTTGAAGGCACTCGTAGCTGCTGCCCTCGTGGCTCTTGTATCAGCCGACGGCATTCCAGATTTTGTAGCTCCTGGAAACTGTGCCAAAGTGGCAAATCAAGACAACTTCGACCTTCGTAGAGTGAGTTTTCTTATAATGTATTGCTTTAGAATGGTTTAGCAAAGTTCCTTTCCTTATCTTCACTTACAAACTGATTATTGTATAATTGTCTCCAAGTTTCTATGTAACATCTGTTCTCCAACAGTATGCTGGTCGCTGGTATCAGGTAAAGATCATCGACAACGCCTACCAGCCATACACTCGCTGCATCCACTCCAACTACGACTACTCTGACTCTGACAACGGCTTTAAGGTGACCACAGCTGGATTCAGCCCCAACAATGAGTACCTCAGACTGCAGGGCAAGATCTACCCGACAAAGGACTTCCCAACTGCCCACATGCTTATTGACTTCCCTACTGGTATGTGTAAACGATTCTTTCTTATATATATTAATATTGTACGTATTACATATGGTAGAACCTAGGGAAGGGATACTGACCAATGACTCTTTGTAATTATGTGTTGTCCCTTCTTTTATCAACAGTTTTCGCCGCTCCCTATGAAGTGATCGAGACTGACTACGACAGCTATGCCTGCGTATATTCTTGTATTGATACAGACAAATACAAGTCCGAGTTCGGCTTCGTGTTCTCCCGTACTCCACAGAACTCCAGTCCAGCGATTGACAGATGCGCCTCCGTATTCCGCAGGAACGGCGTCGACTTCTCCCTTTTCAACGTAGTTCCTCATACAGCCGAATGTGTTTACAGGGCATAGACATACACCAAATACCTACAGAATAATAAAAAATAACTGTGACTTACAGTATCAATGTACCCTAAAAGGAAAGGAACTTTGCTATAATCATTTCTACA
>NC_051417.1:7824322-7824426 GCF_015228065.2 Penaeus monodon
TAGTGAACAATACGGTAACAGGCAATGGCACTTCAAGATCCTCAATATACTTTTTAACCAGTGGTTCCGAATAACACATTTTTAAACGGTTTTAAACATGTGAA
>NC_051417.1:7825492-7825674 GCF_015228065.2 Penaeus monodon
AAAATTGAAATACATACTTATCCATACGATATCCAGCCCTTAACACGTGTTTTCTGTGGTAAGGGGGCGTAGGTGGAAAGGGAACTAGTGGATATCTAGCAGTGTGGGGTTTTATACTTAAGGGCCCACAATAATGTAAGGGGAAGTGGTGGGGGGGAAATTTTTAATGACCCCCCTCGTAC
>NC_051417.1:7825837-7825949 GCF_015228065.2 Penaeus monodon
TTGTTTACGTTTTAAACAGAAAAAGCGATAAAGATGTTATTATGAAAGTAGCTATAAATCGTTAAAAGTATATTGCACAAAAATGTAAAAATTTAAAACAACCTTTCAAATT
>NC_051417.1:7828429-7829544 GCF_015228065.2 Penaeus monodon
TGAAGTGGTGAACATCCAAGCAAGTTGCTTGTATCACACCATCCTAGTTAAGTTTATTTGTATTACCATGATTCGAATCATCTCCCCCACCACCGAGATGTGCCAAAGCGAGCAAACAGTTGGCATTTCGGATGTTTTCCTTCCAGAATGTGAACTAGGAGAGATGTATGTGTTATCTTTCTCTAACTACTGAATCTTTTGTTTCCCTCGGATAAACATCAGAATAATTTACTCATTCAAATTCATTCAAGACTGACAATGTCCTTCATCACTATTGCAGAATTAGACTTTTGAGTAAATAAAAAATACGAATCGTTCAATTTGTATTTCATCACAGGCAATCATATACAGTATATGTACGTTATTGATTTTCTACCAAGACCTATAATTAGTGTTGTAGGAGCAGGATCCACCCTGAGTTGTCTTCGTGAAGCGAGAGGGGTCAACACCGATGTTCATGAAGGCGGCTTCACAACGCCTGTAATATCTGTCAGCGAGACTTGGTGAGCGGGAGAAGATGAAGGCAAAGTCGGAATAATAGCCGAAGTTATATCCAGAGCAGCTATAGATGCACGAGAAGTTCTCATAGTCAGTGTCCAGAATCACATAGGGAGCAATCCAGGCTGGAAAGAGGAAAGTTGTACCATAAATCATATATATTTCCTCAAATGACTCACCTATACATATTAATTTCATATCTGCTGCACACAAAATTTCCTTGTGAATACTTACATGCTTCGTAGTCTACGGAGAGGTGAGATTCTCCGAAAGGATTCGGCAGAACCTGTCCCTTACGTGCAATTGCGTTTCCATTAGCATCAGTACCAGTGGACCTGACGTTGAACTTGGTTCCATCTGTGGATATATTTTCATGTATATTTTTTCACTAATACACAAAAACAGAATATAAATATATGGGTCTTATAGCAATCTCTAAAATCTGTAACCAAGAAAAATCCTTACCAAAGGTATATTCGTTGCGGACACACTGCTTGATCAGCTGGTATGGGTTGTTTGTGAGAGCAATTTCGTACCATGTGCCAGCATACTGTAAATTTTAATATATGGACTAAAAACACTGTTTAAGTTTAATATAAATCACCTTTTGCTTAATG
>NC_051417.1:7829861-7830822 GCF_015228065.2 Penaeus monodon
GAAACTAACTTACCCTTTGATGGTTAGGCTTCTGTTGATCGTAGAGCATTCTCTCGTCTACCGCAGGACATTTTCCCGGCACGACAAAATCTGGGATCTTGTCGGCAACGACCACTGCAACGAGAGCAAGACACAGTAACGAAGTCTTCATGATGAACTTGCAAGCTGATTGCCGTCAGAGATTGTCAGGCCTCTTTATATCTGTGGAGCGATCTGCAGTGGCAAGTCACGTTCCAATAGGTTATTCATGTTGATCTATTAGAGAATAAGATTTGCTTAAATTAGAACAACTCTTAATAGAACACTTACATGTTTCGAAGAATTGATCTAGTTTTTTTAATATTATTAAAACAAAACAAAAGTAAGATTATTAAAGAAAGATCTGAAATTCAAATGATACACGTGATGTTCGATGCTCCGCCTCCTTCGCTGCTTTACGTGTGTCAGGAGATATAAAGAGCAGGACTCGCCAACAGGAGACAAGCACGACAAGCCACCATGTTGAAGGCACTCGTAGCTGCTGCCCTCGTGGCTCTTGTCGCAGCCGACGGCATTCCAGAATTCGTAGCTCCTGGAAATTGTGCCAAAGTGGCAAATCAAGACAACTTCGACCTTCGTAGAGTAAGTCTTCTTATATATTCCTTTCTAATAGCATCTTCACTTACAAACTGATTGTTGCACGATTGTCTTCAAGTGTCTAAGTAACATCTGTTCCCAAACAGTATGCTGGTCGCTGGTATCAGGTAAAGATCATCGACAACGCCTACCAGCCATACACTCGATGCATCCACTCCAACTACGACTACTCTGACTCTGACAACGGCTTTAAGGTGACCACAGCTGGATTCAGCCCCAACAACGAGTACCTCAGATTGCAGGGCAAGATCTACCCCACAAAGGACTTCCCAACTGCCCACATGCTTATTGATTTCCCTTCTGGTATGTGTAAATGATTCTTTCT
>NC_051417.1:7830856-7831263 GCF_015228065.2 Penaeus monodon
TGGTAGAAACCAGGGATAGAATACTGACCAATGACTCTTTGTAATTATGTGTTGTCCCTTCTTTTATCAACAGTTTTCGCCGCTCCCTATGAAGTGATCGAAACCGACTACGACAGTTATGCCTGCGTGTATTCTTGCATTGACACAGATAAGTACAAGTCCGAGTTCGGCTTCGTATTCTCCCGTACTCCACAGAACTCCAGTCCAGCGATTGACAGATGCGCCTCCGTATTCCGCAGGAACAGCGTCGACTTCTCCCTTTTCAATGTAGTTCCTCATACAGCTGAATGTGTTTACAGGGCATAGACATACACCAAATATCTACAGAATAATAAAAAAAAAATTGACTTACAGTATCAATGTACCCCAAAAAGGAAAGGAACTTTGTTATAATAATTTCTACATGC
>NC_051417.1:7831387-7831502 GCF_015228065.2 Penaeus monodon
TACGATAACAGACAATGAAACTTCAAGATCCTAAATATACTTTTAACCAAGGTTTCCGAATAACACATTTACTACGATTTTAAACACGTGAAAACTGATGATGTTATTATGAAAG
>NC_051417.1:7832858-7833970 GCF_015228065.2 Penaeus monodon
GGACTTGAAGTGGTGAGCATCCAACCAAGTTCCTTGTATCACACAATCCTAGGTAAGTCTAGAATTATTTGTATTTTTATGCTTAAAATTATCTCACCCACCACCGAGATGTGCCAAAGCGAGCAAACAGTCGGCATTTCGGATGTTTTCATTCCAGAATGTGAACAAGGATAGGTGTGTGTGTTATCTTTTTCTAACTACAGAATCTTTTTTTCCCCTCGGACAACATCAAAACAATTACTCATTCAAATTCATTAAAAAGGCTGACAATGTCCTTCATCACTATTGCAGAATTTGACTTTTGAGTAAATAGAGAATACGAATCGTTCAATTTTTATTTCATCACAGGGAATCATATACAGAATATGTACGTTATTGATCTTCTACCAAGACCTATAGTTGGTGTTGTAGGAGCAGGATCCACCCTGAGTTGTCTTCTGTGAAGCGGGGAGGGATCAATACCGATGTTCATGAAAGCGGCTTCACAACGCCTGTAATATCTGTCAGCGAGACTTGGTGATCGGGAGAAGATGAAGGCGAAGTCGGAATAATAGCCGAAGTTGTATCCAGAGCAGCTATAGATGCACGAGAAGTTCTCGTAGTCAGTGTCCAGAATCACGTAGGGAGCCATCCAGGCTGCAAAGAGGCGAATCGTATTGTTAATCATACGATTATACATTTTTATATGAATTAACTAAACACAGTATCTACTTCGTGTCCACTTACGTACAAAATACTCACATGCTTCGTAGTCCACGGAAAGATGAGGTTCTCCAAAAGGATTCGGCAGAACCTGTCCTCTACGTGTAATTGCGTTTCCATTAGCATCAGTACCAGTAGATCTGACGTTGAACTTGCTTCCATCTGTGGACATATCATGTATATATTTCACCAATAAACATTGAAAACAGAAAATACATGCATGGGTTATAAAGCAATCTCTAAAAGTCTGTAACCAAGAATAAGACTTACCAAAGGTATATTCGTTGCGGACACACTGCTTGATCAGTTGGTATGGGGTTGTTTGTGAGAGCCCAAATTTTGTACCAAGTGCCAGCATACTGTAAATTTTTAAAATATGGACTATACACTTTGTCTAAATTCAATATGAA
>NC_051417.1:7834199-7835578 GCF_015228065.2 Penaeus monodon
AATCACCCTTTGATGGTTAGGGGTTCTGTTGATTGTAGAGCATTCTCTCATCTACCGCAGGACATTTTCCCGGCACGACAAAATCTGGGATCTTGTCGGGAGCGACCACTGCAACGAGAGCAAGACACAGCAACGAAGTCTTCATGATGAACCTGCAAGCTGATGCTGTCGGAAAGGTTTTTCAGGCCTCTTTATATGTGTGGACGTCTACCAAAGGCAAGTTTACGTTCCAGTAGGCTATTCATGTTGATGATTCTGAGATTTTCTTAAATAAGGGCAGTTACATGTTCGAATAATTTAAACTAGATTTTTGAATGCCCTTAATGAAGCGATAAATGTAAGACTATCAAAAAAGGACAAAATTCAAATAAATTCGTGATGCTCGATGCCCGCCTCCGCTGCTTTTCGCTTGACATGAGTATAAAGAGCAGGACTCGCCAACAGGACACAGACACGGCAAGCCATCATGTTGAAGGCACTCGTAGCTGCTGCCCTCGTGGCTCTTGTATCAGCCGATGGGTTTCCCGATTTCGTAGCTCCCGGAAACTGTGCCAAGTGGCAAATCAAAACAACTTCGACCTTCGTAGAGTGAGTTTTCTTATAAGGGATTGCTTTAGAATGATATAGCAAAGTTCTTTTCCTTATCTTCACTTATAAGCTGATTATTGCACGAATTGTCCCCCAAGTGTCATGTACATCTTTTCCCCAACATATGCTGGTCCTGGTATCAGGTAAAGATCATCGACAACGCCTACCAGCCCTACACTCGCTGCATCCACTCCAACTACGACTACTCTGACAAGGCTTTAAAGTGACCACAAACTGGATTCAGCCCAACAATGAGTACCTCAGACCCGCAGGCAAGATATACCCCCCAAAGGACTTCCCAAATGCCCACATGCTTTTTTGACTTCCCTACTGGGATGTGTAAATGATTCTTATATATATTATATTGTAACATAATTACATGTGGGAGAAGCCAGGGATAGAATACTGACCAATGACTCTTTCTAATTTTTTGTGTTGTCCTTCTTTTACCACAGTTTTCGCCGCTCCCCTTTAAGTGATCGAGACTGACTACGACAGTTTGCCTGCGTGTATTCTTGCATTGACACAGATAAGTAAAAAGTCCGAGTTCGGCTTCGTCTTCTCCCGTACTCCACAGAACTCCCGTTCAGCGATTTACAGATGCGCCTCTGTATTCCGCAGGAACGGTGTCGACTTCTCCCTTTTCAACGTAGTTCCTCATACAGCCGAATGTGTTTACAGGGGATAGGCATACACCAAAAATCTACATTTATAATAAAAAAAAAATAACTGTGACTTACAGTATCAATGTACCCCAAAAAGGGAAAAGGGAAAATTGCTAAATCATTTCT
>NC_051417.1:7837026-7838047 GCF_015228065.2 Penaeus monodon
CATAGGATTTGAAGTGGTGAATTCCAAGCAAGTTGCTTGTATCACACAATCTTATTAAGTCTAGGTTTTTTTGTATTACCAGGGATTACAATTATATCCCCCACTACTGAGATGTGCCAAAGCGAGCAAACAGGTGGCATTTCGAATTTTTCCTTCCAGAATGTGACTAGGAGAGATGTTATGTGTTATCTTTCTCTAACTACTGAATCACTATTGCAGAATTTGACTTTAGTAAATAAAAATTACGATTCGTTCAATTTTTATTTCATCATAGGCAATCATATACAGTATATGTACGTTTTTTGATTTTCTACCAAGACCTATAGTTGGTGTTGTAGGAGCAGGATCCACCCTGAGTTGTCCCTTTGTGAAGCGAGAGGGGTCAAAACCGATGTTCATGAAAGCGGCTTCACAACGCCTGTATATCTGTCAGCGAGACTTGGTGAGCGGAGAAGATGAAGGCAAAATCGGAATAATAGCCGAAGTTGTATCCCGAGCAGCTATAGATGCACAGAAGTTCTCATAGTCAGTGTCCAGAAACACAAGGGAGCAATCCAGGCTGGAAAGAGGAGAATAGAATCATAATCACATCATATATTTACACAAATGACTTACCTATACATATTTATTTCATGTCTACTTACACACAAAATTTCCTTGTGATACTTACATGCTTCATAGTCCACGGAATAGGTGAGGTTCTCCGAAAGGATTCGGCAGAACCTGTCCTCTACGTGTAATTGCGTTTCCATTAGCATCAGTAAACCAGTGGATCTAACGTTGAACTTAATTCCATCTGTGGATATATTAAAAGTATATATTTTTACTAATACACACTGAAAACAGAATAGACTGCCAGGGTCATAAAACACTATCTAAAAGTCTGTAACGAAGAGTAAGTCTTACCAAAGGTATATTCGTTGCGGACACACTGCTTGTCAGTTGATTGGGTTGTTTGTGAGAGCAATTTCGTACCTTGCCAGCATACTGTAAATTTAAAATATGGACTATAGAAAGTGTC
>NC_051417.1:7838284-7838507 GCF_015228065.2 Penaeus monodon
TACTTATTTCATACTTCGCTTTATAATGTCACTGTATGTACTTCATTTCTTTTACGTGTTATATATACACAGGTAGTTAGATAGACCGATAAGACATGTCGCACACACGAACACCGAAAAGAAATAAAGCCATAAATGGTGTATTACCCCCCCCCCCCCCGACATATCTAAATGTGTCTCTACGAAAGTGATTAGACTCCGAGATTAGACTCCAAGTATTCTT
>NC_051417.1:7838564-7839764 GCF_015228065.2 Penaeus monodon
ATTTTTTTGTGTACATATAAATTGAAACACTGATGTATCGAATTCAAGAGTTTTAAGTGTCACGGTTATATTGTTTCTATTATGGTAGTGTTTTAAGTATGTGTGTGTAGTAGACACTATTAATCTTTCACTTGCTTCAGATGCGTTTCAGTATCAGGTTTATTAAGGAAAGCTGTGGTCTGTACTTCAAAGAGAGGAACGGATTTTTTTCCTATTGAAAGTGAACTAAGAAAGATGTTATCTATGTTATCTACTGCGTCTACCCTTTTCTACCTCGGGTAGAATTCAAATGACTTAACAAATTCAGATTTAATAAGGGCTAACAATGCTCTTCATCACTATTGGAGAATTTGGCTTGAGTAAAGACAGAATACGAGTAGCACAATCTTTATTTCGTGGCAAGTATCCATATAAAGGATCTATACCTTGAGGATTTTCTACCAAGACCTATAGTTAGAGTTGGAGCAGGATCCACCCTGAGCTGTCTTTGTGAAGCGAGAGGGATCAACACCGATGTTCATGAAGGCGGCTTCACAACGTCTGTAATATCTATCAGCGAGACTTGGTGAGCGGGAGAAGATGAAGGCGAAGTCGGCGTAATAGCCGAAGTTGTGACCAGCGCAGCTATAGATGCATGAGAAGTTCTCGTAGTCAGTGTCCAGAATCACGTAGGGAGCCATCCAGGCTGGAAGCAGGGAAAATGTACCGTTAATCATCTATATTTCCTTGTATGAATAAATTACATATCCCAGGTCTACTTACATACAAATTATTATTGTGAATACTTACATGCTTCGTAGTCCACGGAAAGATGAGGTTCTCCGAAAGGATTTGGCAGAACCTGACCATTACGTGTAATTGGGCTTCCATTAGCATCAGTACCAGTAGATCTGACGTTGAACTTGCTTCCATCTGTGAATATATTTTTACTTATATATTATGTTTATGTGCATGCGCGATAACATTTTCTAAGAGAAGTCTATAACCGGCAAGAAAAGTCTTAAACGAAAGTAAATGAAAATTAAAACTTACCATAGGTGTATTCGTTGCGGACACATTTCTTGATCAGTTGGTATGGGTTGTTTGTGAGTGCAATTTCATACCATGTGCCAGCATACTGTGATTTAGGAAATTTGGACTATAGTAATTGTTGCAAATTCAATATGGATATACGTTTTGCTTAATATTGAACAATCAATT
>NC_051417.1:7839912-7841259 GCF_015228065.2 Penaeus monodon
ATGTAAATTAACTTGCCTTCTGATGATTAGGCCTCTGTTGATCGTAGAGCATTCTCTCGTCTACCGAAGGGCATTTTCCTGGCACGACAAAGCTAGGAATCTTGTCGGCAGCGACCGCTGCAACGAGAACGAGACACAGCAACGAAGTCTTCATGGTGATCCTGCAGTCTGAGTGGCGTGGGAGCTTCTCAGGCGTCTTTATATAGAAGGAGTATCCCGCAGAGGAAAATGACGTTCCAAAATTATATCCATGTCGATGACATAGAAAATAAGATTAGTTTTAAGCTCCAATATCTCAATAGACAGCTGTATATCAGGGGAAAAAATAAATAAACGATGATCTTGAAATTCGATGCTCCGCCTCCTTCGCTGCTTTACGTGTGACATGATATATAAAGAGCAGAACTCACCATCAGGAGTCACACAAGACAAGGCACCATGTTGAAGGTACTCGTAGCTGCTGCCCTTGTGGCTCTTGTCGCAGCCGACAGCATTCCAGATTTCGTAGCTCCTGGAAATTGTGCCAGAGTGGCAAATCAAGAAAACTTCGACCTTCGTAGAGTAAGTTGTCTAACAATCTAATGCTTATTCATGCTATCTTCACTTACAAATTGATCGCTACACGTTTGTGGCAAATATCTCATTAACATTTGTTTTCCAACAGTATGCTGGTCGCTGGTATCAGGTAAAGATCATCGACAACCCCTACCAACCATACACTCGCTGCATCCACTCCAACTACGATTACTCTGACTCTGATCACGGCTTTAGGGTGACCACAGCAGGACTGACCCCCAACAATGAGTATCGCAGACTGGTGGGCAAGATCTACCCTACAAACGACTTCCCAAAAGCCCACATGCTCATTGATTTCCCTTCTGGTATGGGTAGAATTTTTTTCCTCTGGATATTAAAGTTATACCTTCCTAAATATAGTAGAATCTACAAACAGACAATGACCAACTATATATTTTCCCTTTTCCCCAACAGCTTTCGCCGCTCCCTATGAAGTGATCGAGACTGACTACGATAGCTATTCCTGCGTGTATTCCTGCATTGACACAGACAGGTACAAGTCCGAGTTCGGCTTCGTGTTCTCCCGTACTCCACAGAATGCCGGTTCAGCGATTGACAGGTGTGCCTCTGTATTCCGCAGGAACGGCGTCGACTTTTCGTCTTTCAATGTAGTTCCTCATTCATCCGAATGTACTTACAGGACATAGACAAATACCAATGCTCTGCACAATAATAAGATACAAATGTGACTCAGAGTACTTATTTTCCCCCAGAACATGGAAACTTTGCCATACCATATATACATATTAAAACACTGTGTGGATCGTATTG
>NC_051417.1:7841324-7841839 GCF_015228065.2 Penaeus monodon
CCAAAGGATATACATACAGATCGCCGAGATTTTTCGGATGTTTATAGGATCATAATGTGCATCTGCAAGGGGCTTGTAGATGAATGCATGTAAACTATTTTGGTGTCCGAAGATCCCGTTTTCTTTGGAGTTGCACGTACAGTCTGCATACGAAAGTCGGTCTTCATTTAAGAAATGATAGAGATATTCATTGCAAATAGAAAATTAATAAACATTAAATATCGAGATTTTTCTTTTCCTACTGTAAATATTTTTCTTGTCGCTTTAAAGTTGATATACTATTCTCGAGGTAAATTAATTAGAGTATTATAATTTCTTCAAAACGCTAACACTTTGTGTTCCATGCGTTAAAGATTTGTATGAAAGGTGAAGGCGGGACTCTAGAAGAAAGGAGCAGAAAAACGTGGGAAAGGAATAAACAGAGAGCCGAGGAATTTCAAAACATGCAGAAAGGGTGAGGAAAGCCGCGCTGATCTAGGTGTGTTTGCGTTTGTGCTTAGCTTGTGTGCAGGATT
>NC_051417.1:7842038-7842440 GCF_015228065.2 Penaeus monodon
GATCTAGTCTTAACGAACCGAAAGTGTCTATGATATTTGATATCTTAATTGGATATTCCAGTCCCGCGTGTATCTTAGCTATATATTTACACACACATACACACAAATATACTGCGTTATTACTTGATTTTGACAATGTACCTTATCAGTATTGGAGAATTTAGCATTCAAATAACGAGAGGAAATGTGCAAGAGTGTGTTTATTTCATAATGTATGATAGGCATCCATACACAGTGTGTGCACGTCATTGAGTTTCTACCAAGACCTATAGGTGTTGTGAGAACAGGATGTACCCTGAGCTGTCTTCGTGAAGCGAGAGGGGTCAACGCCGATGTTCATGAAGGCGGCTCCACAACGCCGAAGTTGTATCCCGATCAGCTATAGATGCACGAAAAGTTCTC
>NC_051417.1:7842480-7842574 GCF_015228065.2 Penaeus monodon
CAGGCTGAAAGAGGGATATTGTATCGTTAATCAAATGTATTTTATGATTTACTTATAATAATCCATTCCATGTCTAATTAAATACAAAATTTTC
>NC_051417.1:7843566-7843947 GCF_015228065.2 Penaeus monodon
TTTTCTTGTGAATACGGAGTTGTACGGAGAGTCGAGTTTCTCTGAAAGGATTCAGCAAATCCTGTCCTTCGTGTGTAATTGGATTTCTATTAGCGTCAGTATCAGTGGTCTTGATGTTGAACTTGGTACCATTTGTGGATATATTTTCATATTTATATTTGACTAGTACAAAATGAAAAAAAAAAAAATACAAGGGTCTATAACAATTTCTTAAAGGTCTCTGAGAGAGAAAAAAAAAGTTAATTTGTTACGGACACACCGTTTGATGAGTTGCTAGGGGTTGTGTGTGAGTGCAATTTCTTATCATGTGCCAGCATACTGTACTTTTAGAAAAGTGTACTATAGTGTTCCAAATTAATTATGAAATCACATTTTCGTTTA
>NC_051417.1:7844259-7845212 GCF_015228065.2 Penaeus monodon
TGTTATTGGTTATTCTTATTATCTGAATTAACTTGCCCTTTTATGGTTAGCTTTTGTTCATTGTAAAGAATTCACTGGTCTCCCGATGGACATTTTCCAGCAATCACAGCAACGAGAGCGGGGCACAGTAACAAAGTCTACAATCCTGTAGTCTGAGTGGCGTGTGAGCTTCTCAAGCTTCGTTATATATAGGTTGCAGCTAGCAGTGGTAAGTTACATTCGACTAAGTTATTCATGTTAATGTTCAGAAAATAACACTTGTTTTTAACTAGAATGAATCATTAATTTCGAAGAATTAATTTAGATTTTTTGAATGGCATATATCAAACCACAAAAAATAAGAAGACAACTCCGACCTTGGCAGAGTAAGTTGTTTTTAAATTTATTGCTTATTAATGGTATCTTCAGTTATAATATGTAATTGCGTCCCAGTGCCTAAATATATGTTCCCAACAGTATGCAGGTCGGACTATGGCTTTAAGCCGAGTACTCCAGACTGCAGGGCAAGATCTACCTTACAAAGGGCTTCCCAACTGCCCACATGCTTATTGATTTCCCTTCTGGTATGTGTAAATCATACTTATATACATTAATACTGTACATAATTACATACAGTAAAACCCAGAGATAGGATTTTGACCAATGACTCTTTGTAACTATTGTCCCTTTTTTTACCAACAGTTTTCGCTGCTCCCTATGAAGCAATCAAGATTGACTGTATTCCTGCACTGGCACAGAGAAGCACAAGTCCGAGTTAGGCATCGTCTCCTGAACTCCACAGAACTCCAGTCCAGCGATTGACAGATGCGCCTCTGTATTCTGGAGGAGTAGCGTCGATTTTTCCCTTTTTATTATTGTTCCTCATAGAGTGTTTACAGTGCATAGACACATACCAGAGATATCTGCCATAATAAAGTAAAGCCATTACTTGGGGAATTAATTTCCGCAAAAAA
>NC_051417.1:7845398-7847221 GCF_015228065.2 Penaeus monodon
TGTATTGATTCCCCCTCCCAATGCTAAATCTAAATGTTTCTACACGGAAGTGGTCAGGTGTAGACAGATGACAGAGCCAGCAGGAACAAGTGTTGATAAGTATGACGACTTATGGATTCCAGAGGAAATGATACAAGTTGTAGCAACGATGGCGGAGGAGCGCGACGTGGGGGAAAACGTTGAAGGAAGAATGAAGATCTCATAAGCTCCAGTGCGTGAGGGTCTCGGAGGGAATTCACGATGGCCGCCAGGTGTAAGATTCATGCTTTGTCCTGGCAATGAATAGGCAACGTCGCAAACTGGAGCGGGATTAACCTAGAGATGTTTGGTATCTTGTTGTCCTTCAGGAATGAATGAAACTACTTCCAAGAGGACTAATACTCACAAATATTCGATGCTCTGTGTCCAGCGAGAATGTCGAATGGGGAGTCAGGAAGGAAGCGCTGTATCGCTAAATCGAGAAATTCCATGCATGCAAACTCAATGATTTCATAGAATCCAGATCTGTTGTCAGAGCGTGATCTCCCATGGGATGGGTACTGGGACTTATCTGAGACACTAATAACACCCTGTATTTGAGAGTCTGAAAGTACCTGTGGAGGCGACTGAGATTCAGTGCCAAGTGCGGGTCTGTAGTGCCGTTTTTGATCCTGGGACAAACAATTCAGATACACCTTGTCATATGCCTGTTCTATGACATTCTGATGAAGTAACTCTTGAACTCAAACTGTCAGGGAATGAGAAGACGAGTGTCTGCAATGAGGACGGCGGAGTGGAGGAGCAACACCGCTCATCCATGGCCATCAAAGCCTTCGGTGCATGACTGAGCATGCCTACCCGTGAGGCCTTATCACCAACCACACTGACAGTCGACCGGGAACAGGTCGATTGTCAGTGTCATTTCCTATCTTAGCCGGCCTGAAAGGGCCACCGCGGTTGGGCGTAGATGTGGGGACTATACGTCGACCACGAAGTGCGTCTGTGGCATTTTTGGCTGGTCTTTCTGGTGTGGACAGGATTGGGACTGAATGGCATAGAAAAGTTGGGGAGATGGAGAGACTTGCAGAGGGTGTGGTATTTGATCTGCAATTGCATTAACTGAAGTATCAGAGCCACAGAGTGGAAAGGATCTGCCATTGATAGTGGATTCTGCTGATGACTCTCCTGACAGTGGAGATCATGTAAAGGCATTCAAATGATTTGAAAGGCACCCCCGTGCTGTTGAGTCTCCCCAAAGGAAGGGGAGGACAGTAGTGATATGGTGGTGGTGAGGGTGACAAAAGACCTGGGGGATCATGGGTGGAAGGGTCTATCATGCGCGCCACTAAGTCTAGCACCTCTCCACATGCATGTTTCCTCTGGGAAGGAGGGAGGGAACGACGAAGAGAGGCCACTGATGACTGAATCTCCCACAGTAGTGCGAAAAGAGTTTCCAAAGTCGGCACCAGAGGCGCCTGTCCAAAAGTCCTTGAAGCTCAGAGGACTCATCCAACCAGAAGAATAAGGTGTCAACAACCCCGCTATTGAAAAATATCGGAGCCCCTGGCGCTGTGCACGTGAGCACAAGAGGATCGACGACTCAGGGTGAGTACGCGAAATGACGGTCCACCGCAACCAGTGCCCTTCGCTCCTGGCGAACCAAACGCCTCCGAACTGAGCACTGAGAGAAAACAGGCTAGGGAAGGAGAGCAAACGTGATTCCCTTTCTCAAGCTACCACATCTGCAACACACTGGAGTAGAGGGGAGGAAGGAATTGCAAGCAAAGCACCTCTGCTCATCACACCTCTGCCTGATTGGTTTTATCTAGAAGGCAGTAGGAAGA
>NC_051417.1:7848858-7850298 GCF_015228065.2 Penaeus monodon
CGCGTAAGAAGCAAGGCGCAAGCAGATGTCAGAAGGGAAGAGATAAAGCTCCGTCAGATGGAGCTGAAGAAGGAATCGGTCGAGGAGAAGTCTTCGGAGAGCGAGCACAATGTCAAAATGAGGTATACTAAATTACCGTTTTTTTATGAGAAGGCAGATGACACTGATACATATCTAAAAAGATTTGAACGGATTACCACGAACGCGGGCTGGCAGGATGTTTAGGCGATAAGCTTAGCCTCGTTGCTCCAGGGACGAGCCCTAGATATCTACCATCAACTATCTCAGACTGATGCAGGGAATTACAGTGAACTGAAATCGGTGTTATGAGGTTTCGACTGTACTGCTGAAGGATTCATAGTTAAGTTTAGAAGCTATAGATTTTCTCGTGGTGAAACAACCAAACAGCCAGACGAGATTGTGTGAACGGTGGACAGAAATAGGAAATTGGAGTGCTAGCTATAATTCCTTGAAAGACGTAATGATAAGGGAACAATTTATCTCCTGTGATCGTACTTTCATTTTTTTTTTTAAGGAACACTCACTGGCGACTTTACAGGATATTGAAGAGCGTTCAGATCGTTATATCAAGGCTCATAGTCATTTTAGCCTTAGAACTCCCCAACAAGCACCTGTGTCAAGTCAGTCGTCGGCGCAGCATTTCGGGCAGGTAAATAAGGCCGATGACAGGAGCTTCAGAAGGACACTATTGGGATTGTTATTTCAGATCTAATGCAAAGAAGAGTAAGGCTGCAAGCACGTCAGCGACGCCCGGATGAGGAAAGAAGCCACTCCGGCAACTTCACAGACAGCGCAAAGCATCGCCGAGCCCCCGCGAGACGACGCGGCGCAAGTGGTGCAGGTCGACCCAGTGCATGTGATTGACGATCACGGATGGATAAAGGTAATTAGAAAGAGATTTCGGGTGGCTTGTCGTGGATCAGGAAAGGCTGGAAATTCGAAGTTAATCACAAAATCGGGAGAAGTGGATGGACATAAAGTGACGGTAATGAGGGACAACGGCTGCACTACGGCGTTGGTGAAGAGGTGTTTCATACCTAATGACAGTTGTAGTTAAATTGTATAATTCGGACGTATTTTGTTATCCGGAAGCAGAAATTACTGTACAAAATAACTAAAACTGTTTGTATACCTAATCCCATACATGACTTGGTAATCGGAAATATACCGGGCGTAAGGCCAGGATAAGATAATGACGGCAAACAAACATGTGGTGACAGTCAGAACTTAGGTATTGGCTGTGGCTAACATGTTAAATATGACGACCAGACAAGCACAGCAAGAAGACAAGACCTTAGATGGAATAAGGAAGTATGCAGAGGACAACAAGGAATTTTATTGTAGAAATTATAATAAAATTTCTGTGTATGTACTAAAGCGAGGAGTTCTTTACAGAAAAGTGATGCCTTGGTTGTAGGA
>NC_051417.1:7850495-7850834 GCF_015228065.2 Penaeus monodon
TTGGACAGTGCCAAGGCGCTGATCGGTTGGCTGATGAGATCGGCGATAGCTCTCCAGGAGTTCCGGATGATCTTTAGTCACATCAAAGGAAGTAAGAATGTGGGTACTGATTATCTAAGCAGAATTAATACACAGGGAGCAAAAGAAAATAACATTTTTTTCTAGGTGGGGAGGAATTATATTCCAATATAAAGTAATTATAGAAGCCTTTTCATTATTTTAGTTAACGATTACCAGATGATAAACTCTGAAACAGAACGAAAGTGACTGAAACGCTACCACGCGTATAGCTGGGCCGCTTAGCAAAGGGGTACCCAGACAGTTTTGATTAATTTGCAT
>NC_051417.1:7858437-7859453 GCF_015228065.2 Penaeus monodon
GACTAGCATATGTGCATCTTCACAATCAAAATCATCTCGCCTCCACACCGAGATGCGCCAAAGTGAGTAAACAGCCGGCATCTGGATTGTTTTCCTCCTGTATGTGAACTAATCGAGATCTGTGTTATCTATCTCTATGTCCCTTTTCCATCGGGCATACTTCAGAATTACTTACACATCTAAATTCATAACTATTGGAGAATTTTACTTTGAGTAAAGAAAGAATACGAATCGTTCAATTTGTATTTCATCACAGGCAATCATATACAGTATATGTAAGTTATTGATTTTCTACCAAGACCTATAATTAGTGTTGTAGGAGCAGGATCCACCCTGAGTTGTCTTCGTGAAGCGAGAGGGGTCAACACCGATGTTCATGAAGGCGGCTTCACAACGCCTGTAATATCTGTCAGCGAGACTTGGTGAGCGGGAGAAGATGAAGGCAAAGTCGGAATAATAGCCGAAGTTATATCCAGAGCAGCTATAGATGCACGAGAAGTTCTCATAGTCAGTGTCCAGAATCACATAGGGAGCAATCCAGGCTGGAAAGAGGAGAATAGAATCATTAATCACATCATATATTTACACAAATGACTTACCTATACATATTAATTTCATATCTGCTACACACGAAATTTCCTTGTGAATACTTACATGCTTCGTAGTCTACGGAGAGGTGAGGTTCTCCAAAAGGATTCGGGAGAACCTGTCCCTTACGTGTAATTGCGTTTCCATTAGCATCAGTACCAGTGGACCTGACGTTGAACTTAATTCCATCTGTGGATATATTTTCATGTATGTTTTTCACCAATACACAAAGAAAACAGAATATAAATATATGGGTCTTATAGCAATCTCTAAAAGTCTGTAACCAAGAAAAATCCTTACCAAAGGTATATTCGTTGCGGACACACTGCTTGATCAATTGGTATGGGTTGTTTGTGAGAGCAATTTCGTACCAAGTGCCAGCATACTGTAAATTTTAATATATGGACTAAAAACACTGTTTAAGTTTA
>NC_051417.1:7859652-7860621 GCF_015228065.2 Penaeus monodon
ATTATTATATGAAACTAACTTACCCTTTGATGGTTAGGCTTCTGTTGATCGTAGAGCATTCTCTCGTCTACCGCAGGACATTTTCCCGGCACGACAAAATCTGGGATCTTGTCGGCACGACCACTCAACGAGAGCAAGACACAGCAACGAAGTCTTCATGATGAACCTGCAAGCTGATTGCCGTCAGAGATTGCCAGGCCTCTTTATATCTGTGGAGCGATCTGCTGTGGCAAGTCACGTTCCAATAGGTTATTCATGTTGATCTATTAGAGAATAAGATTTGCTTAAATTAGAACAACTCTTAATAGAACACTTACATGTTTCGAAGAATTGATCTAGTTTTTTTAATATTATTAAAACAAAACAAAAGTAAGATTATTAAAGAAAAATCTGAAATTCAAATGATACACGTGATGTTCGATGCTCCGCCTCCTTCGCTGCTTTACGTGTGTCAGGAGATATAAAGAGCAGGACTCGCCAACAGGAGACAAGCACGACAAGCCACCATGTTGAAGGCACTCGTAGCTGCTGCCCTCGTGGCTCTTGTCGCAGCCGACGGCATTCCAGAATTCGTAGCTCCTGGAAATTGTGCCAAAGTGGCAAATCAAGACAACTTCGACCTTCGTAGAGTAAGTCTTCTTATATATTCCTTTCTAATAGCATCTTCACTTACAAACTGATTGTTGCACGATTGTCTTCAAGTGTCTAAGTAACATCTGTTCCCAAACAGTATGCTGGTCGCTGGTATCAGGTAAAGATCATCGACAACGCCTACCAGCCATACACTCGATGCATCCACTCCAACTACGACTACTCTGACTCTGACAACGGCTTTAAGGTGACCACAGCTGGATTCAGCCCCAACAACGAGTACCTCAGATTGCAGGGCAAGATCTACCCCACAAAGGACTTCCCAACTGCCCACATGCTTATTGATTTCCCTTCTGGTATGTGTAAATGATTCTTTCT
>NC_051417.1:7860655-7861062 GCF_015228065.2 Penaeus monodon
TGGTAGAAACCAGGGATAGAATACTGACCAATGACTCTTTGTAATTATGTGTTGTCCCTTCTTTTATCAACAGTTTTCGCCGCTCCCTATGAAGTGATCGAAACCGACTACGACAGTTATGCCTGCGTGTATTCTTGCATTGACACAGATAAGTACAAGTCCGAGTTCGGCTTCGTATTCTCCCGTACTCCACAGAACTCCAGTCCAGCGATTGACAGATGCGCCTCCGTATTCCGCAGGAACAGCGTCGACTTCTCCCTTTTCAATGTAGTTCCTCATACAGCTGAATGTGTTTACAGGGCATAGACATACACCAAATATCTACAGAATAATAAAAAAAAAATTGACTTACAGTATCAATGTACCCCAAAAAGGAAAGGAACTTTGTTATAATAATTTCTACATGC
>NC_051417.1:7861186-7861301 GCF_015228065.2 Penaeus monodon
TACGATAACAGACAATGAAACTTCAAGATCCTAAATATACTTTTAACCAGTGGTTCCGAATAACACATTTACTACGGTTTTAAACATGTGAAAACTGGTGATGTTATTATGAAAG